>NW_017256436.1:3877407-3924171 GCF_001594055.1 Mycetomoellerius zeteki
CTTTCCCTAGCAAATTGTATTTGAATAAAAATATTTTTTTAATAAAACATTCGCAATTGAGGATAGAATAGATTATAATAAAATATACTAGAAACTATCTTCTTGTTTTGGAAAAAAATTAAATTATTTATAATATTTTTATTTCATATGATCATATTTATTTCTATGTATTATTAATTTGACAGTTTGTCTTTGTGAAATTAGTTTTTTAGTTATGCATAATTCATTTCCAGACATATGGTTATTTCTATTTATTAATTAACAGGGAAACAAAAGGAAAATTTTTGGTATATTTTAAAGTCGATTCTATCGACTGTTGTTTTATCGAAACACTTTTCCATATTTTGCAAAAATTTTTTTTGTATATTTTCTTATTTCTGCATCACAATACGAGATAGTAGTGGTGAGTGTGTGTGAAAGAGGGAAACTTAAATTAACTCTCAATTGTTACAGACGAAATATTGCACTGTGACATCACTGATTTTGCATCGCGACATGAAAAACTCGTTTCGCCAATTACGCCACGCGGACGTTGCGCTTCCTCGTGTGCCTTGTTTGCGTTCGTTTGTATGCGTGTGATTCGAGATGCGGGCACGTGCGTTCGCGCGTACACGCGTGGAACGCGCCGTATCCTGTTCCGCGGGACTCGCTACAACGCGCGTCACGCTCGTCACAATGGTGCTAATCTATTTAATCTGACTAACAACAAACTTATCTCGTGACTCATTCGTCGCGATGGATTCGCGCGCCATTGCTCCGATCGCTTTCCATATGCGCGCTCTGTGTTAGGTGCGAATGTCGATGAATTTTTCCGATGGATCAGTGGCTGGTTATTTTGTACGCTCATGAAAATATCCCTTCAATGGGATTCGCTCTCGCCTTGACCGTACATGACGTCGTTAATCTCAGGTCAGAATGTTATCATAATGATAACGAGTATGAATCTGTTTCCTTATCTAGTGATACTTTTGAGGTTTAAACTTATTCTTTTAAATACCTGAATAAGCTGGTTAATTTTATGTTTTTTTTTCACATTTTTATGTTATGTTGTAATAAAATTTTTTCTAAACAGTGTAATGTTGAATAAATAGCTTTTTCATTTCAGAATCTTAGAAAATCAAAAGATATTATGTAAATATAGATAATTGCTAATGTAATAATAGTGTAAATTTTTTTTCTATATTTTGAAGAATAATTATTTGGATTTTACAAGGAATCTTCAAAGAGAGATAAAACGTGACGTTCAATGACTTGCAATTGAACGATTAAATTTAATTAAATACTATATATTTTTTTATGAACAACTAAAAATTGATATTTGCACTTGTGTGTCGAAAAAAAATGTAGGCGTATAATATATTTACAACAGTAAAGCATGATATGTCGATAATGAAAGAATGGAAAAGTTCTGCATATAGTTCTTTAAATTCCGAGATTACATCGGAGAACGTTATCAGTCGTAGAAAAGCAGCTTTATGCGTCAAAGGCTTAAGTACGTCATAAAGAATTAAATTGATGAGCCGGAGGAAGACACAGGGGAAATGCGGGGAAGGTAAGGCAACTCTTAGAGATAAGAAAAGAAACAGAGGCAGACGCGTTATATATACGTTTCATATCAAAATATATTTGTGCATAGACAAGAAGACAACCGTGACAGGTAATTTCGTACCCTAAAGTCATACGTCAGTCATACACCAAGGCACGTGCGTAACGTTTTCTCTCTCTCAATCTCTCTCGCATTCACACTAATTGCACGCGGTCGCACGTCTTGGCTTGTAAATAATGAAATCGTTCGCAAGTATACGCCCGCATTACATGTATGATACGTGCAATCATGATGAACGTACGGTGCACACCGGCTGCTGACTGTTATACACATTAGATTCGCGTACGAGTTAGCAAAGATGAAGCCACACTTCATGCGACTGCATGCTTGTATAAAACATTCATGTATGATTCTCTGACTCTTCCGCCTCTCGCTTGATTATCGGTCTCACTCTCGACACTAATAAAATATGCAATTACAACAATTTGTCTCTCCCGACGCATTCGCGCACGCGATGTCACATATACATACGTACACAAACGTTATACGACTCGCTCACGCACGCACGCACGCACGTACGTATACAATCCGCTCGACTATTCCCCAGTCTTTCCGGCCGTTTCTCTCTCACATTCTCTCTCCCTCTTTTTCTCAGCTTTTCTTTTAACAAAATATATTAGCTTTTTATGTACATACATTTCAAATATAATAAAATTAATTAGTACTATAATACAAGAGCGTGGATAAAGTGCTCGGCTGTGTTGCTTGGCGCTTCGTCGAATATAACGAGCGCGGAAGCGAATACGTATCGAGAGAAGATGGATATCGACTTGTCTCTGCATTGTTGCACGATTGTTGATGCGAGTCACGTTGATATAGATCCCCGTGTTTCGATATGACTTTTTTTTAGGTACTTGGTAATTAAAGAACGATAGCCTAAGTTCATTAATTTAACATTATCTAAGAACCGAATCTAAATACAGCGCCGTGTATACGTGTCTTTCGTATTGGAGATGTGTTAGGTGTATGTTCTGTTTATGTGTAATACGAAACATAATATACAACTAAAGTGAGGATTCTCTTGCGTGAATCACATCGAGAGACGATTTGTTCGAGATGTCGGAGCTAGCCTTCGTATTACGATTATTTTGCTGCATCAATGGTTTCGAAATCGATGGATCACTCAGTCTTACTTATATTTAGCCCATAAATGTCAAGTTAAATAGAAGAATGATGATGCCTTACAGAAATTTAGATTAACTTCTTATTTTGAGTATTAAGAGCAATGCTTTTACTCAAAATAAGTAATTTTCAGTACTAAATTAAATTTCTATAATAAAGAAAAAGTAAGACACTAAAAAAAAGAAATAACACGAATGACGAAGGAAGATGAAAGAGAAAAAGGAAAAATTGGATTGCCTTTCTCGCGCTCTTCGTTGACTCTGAGCGTCTATATCTGGATGGAGAGATATCGCAATACGACGACGGCTCGCTAGCGGTTCACGCGATTGATTCTTCACAATTTACTCTTTTATTTATTGGTATTCGCCTCCCTTTCGCTTTCTCAGGGTCCGAATGGCACTCTGAAGCGAAGGGATGCACGTCCCGCGGGCAAAGTCACTTCTAACGAAATGCGAAGTTCTTGCGTGAACCACGCCGATCGCGTTTTTCAGTCATCGAAAGCATAGAATAGCTCGCTCTTCTCACTCGCCCTCCTACGCGACTCGCCAATCCCCCTTCCCTCTCCTTCCGCCTCCATGTTCGCGTCTTCGCGGATCTCAACGCAAACGACGACGCACGCACGCATGCACGTGTGTTCGCATCGAGCACTCTGAGCCGAGTGAGATATAAAGGACGACGCAGAAGACGAAAGGAGAAGGAAAAAGATGGATGAGCAAACGGGAGGGAGGGATGGAGGACGAAAGACGATTTCACTTCGGAGATGTACGCGATACTACGGGGAGAGAAGCAAGAGGAAGCGGAAGATGCGACTGACTTCGTTCTCACAATCGGAGCAGCCTGATAGCCCAGGGACGCGAGTCGACGACGATGTCGTCGGAAGACGGTGTCATCTCGAATTGCGTGGCAATGTCCGTGCACTGCTGCTGCTACATAGGTCCAACCGCATGCTGCTGAAACTGGTCGAGGTGCCTGGAGATCTCGCGGTGCAGTTGCTCGGGTACCACGCCGACCGAGCTGAAGAGCGACCTGAGTACATTGAGCTCCTCGTTGAGCAGCTCGATCCGTTTCTTCAGCAAATCGTTATCTTTCACCAGCAGCTTGACCTTCTCCTCGGTTTCACGCGATCGCACCTTCGCCTTCTCGCGGCTCTTCCTCACGGCGATGTTATTTCTCTCCCGCCGTCTCCTGTACTCGTCACTTGCCTTGTCGATAGCCTTGGTTTGTTTTCTGGCGACGTTCGCGTTGGTGTGATGCTGATGGGCCATTACCGGCCCCTTCATGGGGCTACCCCGTGGCGGCTGCTGATGAACCGGCGCACCTGGATGACCGCCCGGTATCGTGGACGGCGTCAAGGTGGTGAAGGTCTGACCACCATTGGCGAACGGGTTATTCGTCACTGGGCTGTAACCGGTGGGTGGATACTGAGGGCAGTGGCGTCTGTAGTCCGCTGGATCCAATGGTTCTTCCTTGATGCTAGGCGACTCCGAACTTGAGCTGTTGCTGTCGCTGCAGCTATTGCTGCTCTGGTGATAAGTCGCTCCGCTGTGCACCGGCTGCGGCATGTAAGCAAGCGTCGTGCGGGGATAACCGCCCGTCCTGACATGTTTCATAGCGTTGTTGTTGGGACCGAGCATATCCAGGATATTATCGCTGAATTGGTTGTCGTCGATTAAGTTTTGAAGATCCAGCGAAATTTCTGGAGCGTTGAGATCAGTAAGCTCGCCAGCAGCGGCGCAATGTTCAGCGTATTGCTGATGCAAGCTCGCCTTGCTGCCGGAGACCTGCTTCACCACCGCGCTATTTTGCTGCTGATGGTTGTGATTGTGGTTGATCTGCAGCGTGGAATTGTTGTTGTTCGCCGCGGCGTTATTGTTCTGATTGCTGGTGTTGTTGTTGAGCACCTGGGACTTCTTCAAATCAGCCGTACCCTGGGCCTGGGCCTGATGGGCCGCCGAATCGTACATGACTGGTGACTCCATCGCTCACTCGCACATCACAGATGGAAATCCTTTCGCGACTTCACCGCGACCACCTGTACGTTCGTACAGGTCCGTTTGCACGTAGAAACGTCCTTGCGTCCGCCTCAGTTCTACTTATTGTTAGTTATCTCCCTCTCCTTCGGCCGTCGTAACGCGTACTACGTCGTTCAAGACGAGCCGGTAGGAGATGAGGAGAATACTTTCCGATGAGTATTTATTATCGCCGTCACGTCGTTACCGCCACGCCGTGGACAACAAACGGATCTCGTTTTCCTCGAAAGCACGCGTCGCGATTTTTGACACTGTTCCAAATACTTACTTAATGATCCCCGGATTATATATTCCGAGATTTCGAGGACGACGGCAACACGTTCCCGTCTGACGATGTTGTCTCGACTATTAACTCTCGTTGTCTGCTCCGCGTCACCGCGCGTTCGTTCAGTTAGTCTTGACGCGGTTTACTGACGCCCACGCGCACAGCCGTACATTCCTGTACGCCTGTACTCTCGCACTCTCGGTGTACACACGGAAGAACCGCTACGTGGAGCTCGAGGGTACGGGAATTCAATGCGACAACAACAAACTCACTTGAGAGTTGGCGCGCAACTGAACGCCGCAGCGGCATGTCGCAAGCTTTCAATGTGGCGCGCGCCGCGAATCGCTCCGAGTCTCAATGCGCTTGCGCCCGCGTTGGACTTCCCTCCGCTCGTTCCGCTCCGTCCGTACGGTCTGTACTTTACCTCCTCTCGCGAACGGTCCTCTCTCGGAGAGACCGACCGCGGAGCGTCCACCGCCGCCTTCCTCCTCCCGTCGCCGCGCCGATCGGCGGCGTTCGTTGAGTTCGCTCACGAGTTGCCTTCCACTTGCCCCCCGCTCCAATTTCCCTTTCTGTTTCCGATGGCATTTCGGCCGTCTTTTTTCCGTTCCCCTTCGCTTCTTCGGATCTTTTAAGCCGCGCATCTTTTTTTCTCTCTTTTCTTGTTTTTTTTCCGCCATTCCTCACGTCCTAGCACCCTGCGATTCTATCACGGCTCCGCGCGACGGAAAAAGTTTTCCGGCGTTTGATTCTCCCGATGCTATTCGCGCCGCGTCGCATGCGCGTACGAAAGGTACTTTTATTCGCGACGGATGCATGGATTTTCCCGCTCGGGCAATTATCCAGATAGCAACGTGTCTGACTTGTTGCTGGTATGTTGTTTGCAAATATGTATGTGTTCCTACCAGAATTGCAGCAATTTGAGTATGCATTTATTGACAGATTTATGCCTTCACAATATAACAATTTTGAGTAACAATTTATTATCAATTTGCCGATAATTTTAAAATCATCATCATCCAAATTCATGCTGTGAATAATAATCTATAGGATCGCACAATACCCTGTCATATTGCCGACAACGCGACAATACATGTAATACATTGTTGTCTCGTGTTGCTACACTGTCGGTATATTCGTTGAAGACAAATATATTGTAAGTTACCAGCATCATAAGCAATCGCAGATTTGTGCGATTTTGCTGAGACGCGCTTGGTTTATCTGGATAGCTTTTAGTTATCAGGCAGATCATTTGAGTTGTTAATTATTGCATGAATTGTTTGAATTGGCAATCGAATTTAAATGAGCTATTAATACCGAATATCAGACTATATATATTTAATTGCCATTCATTAACTTCCGTTAATGTATTACAATTAATATTTTATAATTGTTCATATTTAATGTAGCTTGTTCATATTTAATGCATCATGTGTCGCGTGACTATATACGCCACGTGGTGCTAATCACGACGGTTGATATTTATTTTTGAGAACATCTTATTACAGCCGACAGGAAAGTGTCATCGTTTACACCTTATTGCGCAATCGGTGGTAATCAATGCAGAATTTTTTTGCCATTTGTGCTACCTTGTTGAGATTTTTAGAGATTTTAAAAGACGATTTTCGTTATATTGTTTTAGTTGCTTAAAATATATCTGAACAAGACATGTAAATTTTTCAAGACTATTAAATAACACAGTAATAAAGTAATAAGTGAGGTTTGCAAGAGAATTATATGATTGCGGATATATTCGTAAAATTTTAATCAAGATTTATGATAAAGCATTGATATTTAACATTAAACTACATTAAAAACGATCATTTTGATTACATCTCTCCATTTTCTGGAGCTGTTTTAGAATGTGTTATTTTCTTATATTTATGTCTCAATGTTGATTGCGGCTTATCATTCCGTCATAGTATAAAAATGTTTTATCCTCGCTTTTTCCTAAAATTCTCCGGAACTACAGATTTTTGAAACGTTCATCCTCTTCCGGTGTCATCGGACCATAGATCATTCTAGTCAGATCGCTTGTAATCTCTGGAAGATAATTTTTACAGGAACAACCGGTGGACTTTTCCACGCGAGATGTATCGCGATCGAACCAGACAAACAGTTCTTCCGTCGTCACGAATAGACGAATCATTATGTTGCGTCATGTTTTGATTATTTATCTACGCGCATTTTTTTATCTTAACATCATAACATCATACAGCGTAGTTACGCGTGCGTTGATCTACAAGCCAACGTACGCTGACGTACATTAATCAATCAGATTGAACGAGTTTCTGCATATCAGCGACTCGCTTGTATCGATATATTCTTATCACTATCAAAGCACGAAAAAAAAAACTAGACGCGACGATTTTTGCGCGCGAACGATACTAAGATTAGATCGCGTTAATTAACATCCCTTTGCGGATCACTAATTAAACGCTTTATTCGTGTTCTAATTCATGTTGATAAGTGTATGTGTGTGTCAGCATGTGTATTACATAATAACGGGTTACGAAACGGGAATCAGAGACCTATAAACAATACGCGTTATTTTTTATCTGTCCCTCTCTTTTTGATTCTTTTATTTTATGTTGACTAATTTTTTTCCCTTCTAAATGAAAATAATCTTGTTTCGTAAGTAAAAGATCTCTTTTAAGATATATATATATATATATATATATATATATAAAGATGGTACTAAATTATTTTATTTTCCATGAATTATTGATATTTAATTATTAATAATATTTTAGAAAAAACAATTACATATATTTATTACTTCGTGTTATATATGTGTATATATATATATATACTATCCATAAATTATAACTTTCTATAAACGAAGTCATTATTTGTTTTACTGCTAACATTAAAATGACATTTAAATCATTACAATTTTTTAATTTTACATTTTAATAATTTCTGCAAATTTGTAAAATTAAAGAGAATAAATATAAAGCTAGCGTATAAGTCATCGGTTTTCGTTTTTCGGAAACGGTCCACGAATTTTTATGTGCTAGATTGCATTCAGAACCTTCATGGATGCGTTCGAAACTCCGAGTAGAAATTTTTCCAACTATTCTTCGAAAATTAACTCGGATCGTACAAAACTGACATACCAGCAGGGCTGCGTATTTTTGCATTTAAAATGCCATTTAAAATGTAATTCTATTTAAAATGCTAAATGTAAAATACTTAAAAAAATGTATATTAAAATGTATGTAAACCATTCTGTATTTGAAAACTGTTTAAAATATCTATTTACCCATTTTACATATAAAGTGGATTCGAAAAACGTTTTATACATTTTAAATACATTTTTTTAAGTATTTTATATTTGGCATTTTAAATGATTACCCAGCCCTACATACTAGTTGCGTTCGGAAATATCGAGTAAAGTCATTTAAGATATTACAATACTCTAAGCTTTTTCAATCTTTGAATTTTCAGAAGTTAATAGAGTAATCTGTCTCGCTATTTTGGCACGAAGCTAGAGCTATACGAAAGATAGAACAAATTGAGTTTACCGTGGTCTCTTATTAATTCAATTGTGGGATGTCGAGCGATCCATCATGTTGTAATAAAAAACCGGAAAACCATCGTGAGTATCTAGAGTTAAAGGGATGCTGGAGCGATCAAACTGTCGACACATTACAGATCGATAAAAATCCCTAAATTTACTGAACGGAATAAAAGTCCTTCGATAAAAATCTTCTTCGAAAAGAATGCGACACCGGATATTGATATCCGGCAGGACAATCATGGCTTCCACAGACAGAATGCAGTAATTCGTTTGCCGCGCGACAGAAGTTAACACAGTAGCCAATCATTCTTTCGCTTTTATAGAAAAACGATAAACTGATTGGTCAATTTCCGCCGTTGCTGCGTTTTATGTGCAGGAACCATTATTCGGTCGGATTTCGGATATCTTCCCAGATATCTGGCACAAATTCCCTAAAATTCTAAAAAAAAAGGAAGGCAAGATAAAAATAGCGATAATAATTTTCTTTATTTCTTCAATGTGGAAAGAAAAAGATGAAAGATGAACTGTACAAGAAGTTCTGCAAATATAAAATTTTAGCCGGATATGGAGTCGGTAAATATTTTAATGATATCCGGTTATCCAATCGAATATTCGGGATGCATCCCTTCATTTATAATTTTAAGGGGATCCTAAAGCCGTCTGTATTACCGACTAAATCGTAATTTTTGTATAACAAATACTTTTTTCTCTTTCACAGATTCAAAAATCCTTTTCCAGGATTAAAATATACACATTAATACGTGTTTGTGATGTAGAATTTATGCCGAGAACGATAAAAAATTTCGAAATTGAAATCTTAAGAAAAATTTTGTCGTTCTCAGCATAAACTCCACTTCACAAACACGTATTAATGTGTATACTTTAATCCTAGAAAAGGACTTTCGAAGTCTGTGAAAGAGAAAACAGTATTTGTTATACAAAAATTATGATTTAATCGGTAATACAGACGGCTTTAGGATCCCCTTAACATGCGGTATCATAAGAAATTGAAGAAATCAGCTTGAAATATTTACCGACCGTTTAAAATTGATTCTCATAAGCGCAATGCGATCGGATGAGTCGCGCCATCTGGCAGCGCGTTTGCAAGCGACTTCAGTCGGTATTGCATACGCGAAACGGGACCGATCACCGCCGGAAAGACTCGACTTGAGCCGAATTTCCTCGCCGTGATATTAGCCACAACAAAAAATTTGTGGTAATCGCGCAAAAAGTTTTTGGCGCTACGTATTGCTATATTTTTCGCGTTCTACCTACGGCAAGCAACGGCAAGGTGCTCGTCAGCCACGTTGTCGCTTCGTCCAGGATTCGGCGGCCCGTCGACGGCGCGAAGTAAGGAATTGCGTGCACGCCGTGCGGAGAACTCGGTATCGCGCGTTCGATCCCGCCTGGCCGTGTTTGCGGATCGTGTTGTGTCCAACTCGTGTGCGCCTCTTGACGGCAAACGGCTCGACGGACGCATGCACGCGTTGCGATGTTTTGATGAGAACGGATCAATGCGAACTCGATGTCCCGATATATCCATCACTTGCATGCTAATTTGGTGGTCGTGAGATGATATGCTTAGCTTCGCATGAGTGATTTGGTCGACCCCGCGCCACCGCGTCTCACTGCGATGTTCAATCGCTCTCTCGCTGTGGCATCTTTTAATTTAACCTACAAAGAATCTTCGCATGAGGACTCTCACGTATTTTTCCGAATTTCGTTCTCTTGTCGAAACTTAACATTCGTCATGACGTAATTGATACAGGTCCTCTCGCGTATATCGCTGCATTTTTTATTTATCTTCGATGTAGGTTGTGATATCGAACGTGTAATCTCTTTATTCTTGAAAGCCTGTATCATAGAGATTGAGATTGACTGATCAGAAGAAAGAAAACAAAAAAATATCAAGTTCGATAAATTTTGCTTTGATCAGATTCAATCTCAGGTCAGTTTGAGTCTTATATTTTGGACTATTTTAAGTACAGTCTCAAGATGTAATAAGCCAATTATATAGAGGGCTGTATTAGTATCTTAAGACATTACTTAAGAATGTTTTAAAATAAGAACGATATTGTTCTCAGTCTCAATTTCAATCTCTAGTCTGGAGGTTTATTATTTATACCTCGTTCTTGAAACAAGGTAAAAACTGAAAATTTTATAAAAGTAGAATTCACTCGACGTTAATCAATGAACTATGAGGTTATAAATCTTCTAATAAATTTGCACTTGTAATTTTCATCTTGTTTCAAGAACTGTAACAGGTCCTTTATTTAAGATTTTTAGGCCTGTTCTTTTTAGCTAATTTTTAGCTATTTGCATCGTTTATCTTTTTTATTTTTTTCTCCATCTTGGAAAGAAAAAGAGAAAAGATGTAAGAAGTTCACCTGAAAAGAAGACCTTCTTTTGTTCTTATTATTTCATTTTGTCTATTAACATAGGAGATAGGACATTATGTCACTATGTCCTATCTCCCATGAATACATGACACATGAACTCACTTTGGCAGTTCTGCACTAAGATTTTATAACTCTTAATGACTGTATCTATATTGTTACATTGTTATTGCATAGCTTTTTTTATTATACACATGTGATATCTGCATGATGATAATATAATGATACCGATACTGTTATACAAAGTTATTAAATTCTAGAACTGATTCGTTTGTCAAGTTGACTGATGTTTCGTTGTAATGTTGCTTGCAGACTGCACAATCACGTAAGAGTTATAGGGAAATTCCAGCATTCACAATGGCAGGAGAGCAGCAACAGTTTTTTCTCAAATGGAATGACTTCCAATCGAACATGGTGTCATCGTTCAAACACCTGCGAGATGAGAAAAGCTTCACGGATGTGACATTGGCTTGCGATGGTCAGACTTGTAAAGCACATAAAATGGTCTTGTCCGCTTGTAGTCCTTACTTCAAATCTTTATTAGAGGTACATTGGCCATATTATTCTATTATTTTACATCATCATTCTAATATTACTATTATCTATTAGCTAATTTATTAGTAATTGATAGACTTTGCAACTAAATAAATTTTCTCTTTATATATAGGAAAATCCGTCCAAACATCCAATTATAATTCTAAAGGACGTTGCGTACAGTCATCTACAAGCCATCCTAGAATTCATGTATGCAGGTGAAGTAAATGTCTCGCAAGATCAGCTACCAGCATTTCTCAAAACAGCAGACCGGCTTAAAGTTAAAGGACTAGCTGAAGCTCCCGGTGCCATTAAGAGAGAAGGTTAAAAATACACACGTAAAATATGGTATGATTTAAAATTTTATTTATTTGGCTTTAGGAGTGATATAAATATTTATATAAATTTCCTATGTTCAAATTTCTAATTATTATTTTATTGCAAAATTTTCTTTATAATTATGTATGTATTCGTTAATTTAATTTCTTACTAATGTAAGATATTTATATATTTGATAAAAGATAAAAGAAATCTCTCATTTAATATATAGATGCTATAATATTTTTTTAAGTAATATTATTGGTTTCGGAGTTTAT
The DNA here is from genome assembly GCF_001594055.1 of Mycetomoellerius zeteki. NCBI lineage: Eukaryota > Metazoa > Arthropoda > Insecta > Hymenoptera > Formicidae > Mycetomoellerius > Mycetomoellerius zeteki. The sequence continues at coordinate 3,889,480 of NW_017256436.1, forward strand.
ATGTCGCACGAGAGTTCATTGTTCGGTTATTGATTGTACAAATCTATTTATATTCTTGGGGTGAATAATATATATACGAATTTGATTGTAGTCGCGCGCTCAATTAAATTCGTGTATATGTTGTCAAGTTGTCATACGCGTTGGACGTAAATATAATGAGCTGAAATTCTATAAATACAATACCACAATATCATTTTTTATGCATGTTGTGAGGTTTGTAACTATGCTTGAAAATGCAAATGGGGCAAAAATGTGAATTTTGATTTGCAGGTATTTGAAAAGTGTGTGGACTGAAAAAACAGTGTAATAATGTAAAGTGATTGAGTAAAACACGTACCACACAACATAAACACACAACACAACATACATTATAAATATATAGACATATGTAAAAAAAATTTAAACACTGCGTGTGCACAACTCGGTGTCCTACGGTTCATGACTTGGATCAACACGCGGTGATGTAAAATAATGCCTTTTTCTTATTCTCAGTTAATGTTAACTGGTTGTATTGATAGTATGTACACATACATGCAAGTAGAGAAAAAAATGTTGATGTTTGTCTTGAACCCATTACGCCATATTGGCAATAATAACAACACATTGATTATTTTTTTAAAATGAATCGTCGCGAATCGGTGGATCGCGATAGTTTACAATGCATACTGACCGGGGCAATCTTGGTGGATCAAGTTGGAAATGTTGACAACACCTGTTACAATGCCTGTTTTTCAAGCCGATCTACCTGACTCGTAGCACTCCTCTATCGATTCTATTTGGTAGATCTATTCACGAAGTAGCGTTATCTTATATTACCATAATTATTTCTGTCATTTATTTTTATCACGCATTAATTATTATTTAATTCATGTTGAAAATATGAATCATCATAAACATCTTGAAAATATTAGAGACTAATTTTTTAATTAGAAATCCATACTAATTTTATTGTCCGTTTTTTGCAAATTATTATAAGGATGATTATGGAGATTGATCTCATAGGGCATTAACAATCTTATATCGCACTAAATTGTATAAATACTAATTAAATAATGACAAATGGAAGTATTTTATTGGCATTCAATAGAGAAATTTTGCTCCTATCGTGGATAGATTTGCGAAACCCCCGGCAAATCATTTAAAGAATGTTAAATCAGGTTTACTGGAAGTAGTAACGTGCGCGTTTAAATCATTTTCTTTTGTCAGTTTTGAGGTATTGAAATACTGTTCTTTTACGTTCGTGTGAAATGTAAAAAAAAGAAAAGAAAAAACTACAAAATTTGAAAGGAATTGTAATACCGTAATTAATCTCCGTACAAGTTACCTCTTCTAGTGATCATGATTTTTACTTAACCAAATACTGCCAGTGTTTGTACCGGCGTATTCACAATATTACCGATATAGACCAAATTTATTTATGATAATAATATATTAAGGGTTGAATGTCTTAACTTGAGGGAAGGTTATTGTAATATAAGCGAAGTAAATTTTTGTAAAGTCGGAGCGCACAGTTCCTTTTCCCTCCCGAACAACCAGGATGCTCGGAAAAGTCTAGAAAGGCAGTCAGGAAACATTATCGAGTCAAGGATATAACCATCAATTTGTTATAGAGAATTTCATGTTTTTTCTTGTTTGTAATCAAGTATTTTAACATTACTCGGATTTCACTGTTTCATTACTTTTAAATTTATGACAGCGCAGTATAAGTTTTCGTCAATTGTGTTTATCGTTAGTAAGTCTACGCTCATATTTCCTGACTTTTTGGTTTCTTTTAATTATACATTGAGAAAAAATTCTGCAGCGTTTCGTGAGTTTTCCTTGCGAGTTAATTGTCCTTGTGCCTAATATGAATTTACTCCAATCTTCACGTGAATTATATACCGAATTAGCACGAGTGAAGTTTTATGGACACTGAATGCCGATTTATAATCGTACACATTCACGTATCGAAATGTCAGTCATACACGTCATACACCGCAGAATGTTACGAATCATAATGCATCATTTCCTGTCGATTTTGCTTCGGATATTTCTGTGAATTACACAAGAGATCGCGCTGATCGAATTTACGATTGTAAGAATGGTCCATCCAAAAAGAACTCGTCGTTCGTAAGAATGCTTTGAACTATTCCATGCGATAAAGTCGAATGGAATTTGACTTTGTATCAAAGTATATGGCTTCCATATAAATTTTGGCGATGTCTGACGATAACAAGTTCTGATAATTAACGGGACCATTCTCGTGCAAGCGGCGTTAAAGTGAAATTTGCAATGTAAGAATAGTTATATTTGTCATCTTCTCAAAATAAGGATTCAATTATTTGAGCTTTTTCAAGCATTGGAAGATTTCATCATCTTTTGTAATTATCCGATAGCAATATCGTATAATAGATATCCAATATTCTCTCAGTCTTATGAGGGAATACAACGAATTGTCTCCCTCCGATTTAATAAACTTTATATGTTAAAATATAGACAAAAATAAGATTAAAAAATATGTATTTTTTTAAGTACTTTCTTATATGTTAAAGGAGAGAATCTCCCTTCGAAAAAAATTGAGCTTTTTCTGAGTGAATATCGTCTAAATCAAAGATATAAAAAATGTTTTAAATAAAAAATTGAAGAGTTTTAAGAATACTTTATAGTTATAACTCTATAAACATTTTTTTTAATAAATACAAAATTAGGAAAAATTTTATATTATTACGAATTAACTCTTCAAATCATTCAACTTTTTTTATTTAAAACAAAACTTTTTTACCATATATCTTCGACGGTTTAAATGATAATATATACATTCCTCAATGTTGAGGAAAAAAAAATTTTTTTCAAAGATTTTTTTTTTTTTTTTCTTTCAAAGAAGAGTTTTATCTCTAGGGAAATTCTCTCTCTCTCTCTAAAATCGTTTGTTTTAGTACGTAATGATGTATCGATGTCACACATAAATCATGGTAATCCCATTAAATCGGTAAAACAGACATCTCGTTGGAGTTCTTCAAAAGAAGATCTTCAGTTAAAGATCTTTTGTTTTACCATATTAGATTTTAACATATCAAAACTTATTAAAATCGGACAAGGATATTTGGTTATATTCCTTTGTCAATATTTAAGGCAGTGTTAAAAGCGTCGAAATGGATGGGTTCAGTTCCTACAATGATATGTTTGCCGGGCATTTGGTGGCTAAATGTGAATAATAATACTATGTACATTTGCTATGCTGTAAATTTGGAATACAATTATTGTAGAATAGCAAATCTCATATACAAGTGAACGTTCGCGCGCTAAATTCACGATTATGTCATATAGCCTTTTCCCTTACGTTTCTCGCTCCATCTCCGACTTAAATATATTGCACTTTTCACATTCACAACTCCAAATTCTTCAAATCGATTCGCTTGCACAAATTATCGGGATGAATCTCTCTTCCCTCTCTCCTTCCCTTCCTTCTGTCCTTTTTCCATTTTGTTATCCCTGCTATTTTAACCGAAATTCGAAATCCTCCTTATTGACGTTACTTTTGCTATTATATGACTCGATGATGATTATGATATGATGTTGAGATATAAAATAAATTGTGTAAATATACCATTTTTTGGCATAACTATCTTTATTGCATACTCCTTCTTACATACTCCTTTTTTTGCAGATTTTATTCTTAAATTTTTCTTAAAATATTTTAGCGTGTTAATTGTTATCGTATAAATAAACATTGCGTACAAAGTACACATGCAAAATTATATTCTTTATTGTATATTATACATAATTTTTACTGCATGAAACATACTGCACAATACATTTATAGTCATAAGCAGTGTGAGATAGAGTATAAAATATGTATAAGTGATCAATTTACACTTAAAAAAGTTGAGTAATATATTTATATAAGATATATACTATATGAGGTACTAGCAATCAGGCTGTGTTTTTGATTTCCTGACTTTCGTTATCACAAATGCATAGAGTAAAAGTAATTAATGCTATTGTGGTGTATTCACCTTGTTTCAGCTTATTTTTCAGTATTTTATTTTCGATTATTTTTTAGGTGGATCTATGGAAAAAAATGTTGAAAATGTAGTGTTAAAATGATAGATTCAGTAATAAATAGTACTTCATACTTACGTGGCGTTGTGAAATTGAAGACTGGGTATCTTGGTGCGAAAGGCTCGTTGGCACCATGTACATAATTTGACTCATCTTCATCTTTGATGCTATCCGCTCTTTGCATACATTCTTCATACGAAGGCGGTGCTAGAGAGAGAGAGATAAAGATAATAGTTTTTTAAAAATTATATCTTTTAACATGTCTGTGCTAGGTCAATTTTAAGTAATTTGATCATTGCAGTATTTTTGTTTGCGTTTGTCTGTATTATATGTATACCTGCAAATATGTATTTCATAATTACAAAAATGAATATAAAGAAGAAAGTACCAATATTACATCACATTTGATATCATAAGTACAATATCTACGTATATATCAACAATTATTTTATAATTATATTTTTATAGTCAAAATAAACAATTTGAATGAAAAGTTCAGCGTGGGTTACTAGTACATGGAATATGTTAAAGAGTTCTTACATGCAGATCAAATTTCTATAATAAATCTTGCAAAATTCTTAATTCTATAACAAAAATATTGTCACAGAAAAATATTTTCTCTCTGGTCTTGATTTTCTGTACTTCTAATTAAGACAATAAAATGAAAATAATATTCAATATTATATGGTATTAAGGTTGATATATATTTTCAAGATTTAATATTAAATTTTCAAAATAATTATTTACAAAGAAAAACACTCACGTATGTCCCTCGGGTTAGTCGACGTGCTGGGTTGATTTAGCGAGGCAAAACCCATCTCTTGAGGATAAGGCGTATTTGGTGGTACGTAATCTGGAGACGTTGGCATCGGTGGCGGTGGATCATAATCATATTGCGTTACAGGAGCTGTGGGCTGCTGCACGGTTTGTATATAAGATGCAGATGAAATAGTAGAGTGTAATGGAATTGTTCCGATTAAGATTGGATAAACTTTAGTAATGCTGGAATGCCTGCAATATAGCGGAAATTGAATCGATTTCTTAATCAAAATCGCTAATCAATATAATTTAATTGCGATTTTCTATTTTCGTAAATTGCGGGACATTTGTTGTAAACAATTACAAAACGATTTCTAAAAATTTTAAGAATTGATTAAAAAAAGCAAACTATTGATTATAACATATGTACAATCGCACGAATTAAATTATTTTTGATTTTATTGCTATATATGCTTTGAGAAAATATATACATACGTTCCAGAGACATGAATGGTAACGCGCAAGGAATATTTCTGATCTATTATACCGCAATATTCCAGTTGGGATGGCGGTATTGGCGGAACCTGTAACCGTGATGGAACGTCAGCTTGTTCGCTGAATAATCCCATTCTTTGCTCGGCTTTTAAAATCGCCTTATCTGTCTTGGTCATATTATACGGTGATTTCGCATGAAATTCCAAGGACTTTATAAATAGAAAAAAGAGTCACAATTACGATATTGATTGAAATTAATTTGATACGCTAGTTACGTAGTTATACCTACTCGTTCCAATTTAACACAAATCTTCGTTACATTGACACTGCTGGTGTTATTGAGGTTGACCATAGTTTCTATCGATTGTCCCGGAACGAACCCTGTTGTCGGTATTCTGATACGTATCTTCATAGAACCCAAGTTGAAACAGCAGAAACAATAAAAACTTTTACTCATTTCGTCATCTGCGCCGATCTAATAAAAAACAGATTATTCGATTTTGGTAACGTCATCGCGCTGTATTTTCATATTAAAGTTCGACATTACTTTTGGATAAAATAGAGGCAAAAAAATCTTTGTGTAGCGATGTTACTTACACATTGATGACTGTGAGCGTTCAAATCGTAAGATGAGACCACGGTAAACGCAATTTTACTCTCGTGATCAAATCTCCAGGGTCGATCAATAACAGCCTTCATCGTGTATCTGATGTGACCATTTGTATGTTCGAAACTGCATGGTATATTATAGGGTAATGAGAAATTAAATGAGTATCTATGAAACCCCGCTGGCATCCGTACCTCCCCATTACCTGAAATTTAGAATGTTTCGTTTATTTAATAGTAAATAAAAAAAATTACTTATTAACTGAAATCAGTTCCACTGATCGAGTAATCATTTTATTATTTTATTATAATATTCTTTTATAAGTTTATTATGACCCTTTAGGTGTCTACTTCTAATAGATTAATCTTGTGAATGTTACCTGCTGTATTTCCTAATAGGTAATAAGTCAAGTTAAAATACTGCTCGCTTGCTCGGAAATAATCAATCTGGGTGTGATTATGTCCTTGGGGATTCTTGGTAGGACTCCTTCTCTCCCAGCTAACATTAGCTTCTCCCTTAATCGACAATTTCAGCGCTAGAATTAAAGAAATATTGATATCCTTATATTTTCCTTATTTATATATTTATTTTTTTCTAATATATTTTTATTCAAATATAACATATTAAAAAGTAGTACATTTTAATCTTTTTTATCTCTATTATTTTTTCTTATAAGTATTACTGGAAGAAATTTTGAATTATTGTTGTGTTTTGCAATGATCATCATTGACATTATCCATTCTCCCTTTTATATAATATTTGAAAAAGAAAGATAATTAAAAATTTATTTTAATAAATTAAACAATTCTAGAAAATGTCAAGAACATGACATAATGGCTTGGAAAAGATCCTGGAATATATACGTATATGTATATATTCCTCTTAAAAAAAAATTTTGTAGAGTAAAAGAAAAGTCCTACTAATTTTTTACGCAAATTATATGAGATATATAGAAAAGACTTGCGCATTAGCAAGAATGATGCATTATAACACACCTCACACGAAGTTCAATGTCATTTGAAACATATCAATAATATGTAATATTGATATATTGCGTAACTAGTTACAGTTAATACACAAAAATAGTTGCGAAAACAGTGAAGCCGGCGTTTTGTATATTGTTGCTCCGGAGTAAGTCGATCCTTTTCGGCGATCTAAATTCGTTAGCAATTGAATTAAATCGAATAGCAGCCACGTGAAAATCGCTTGTCGATAATTTTTAGACTTATGACTTTGAAAACGTAAATTGTGAAATGTATGTTCAAGTGAAATTGTAAGGTATTTCAAAATTCGTGGATGAGAGTTACGTTTTATAAAATAATTTATATATATAGTCCGTCTAATTGTAGTCCGTAGTTGACCATATTTAAATTCTCATTATTTCATAAACTATTGCTTGAAATAAAAATTTATTTTCTTGCTTAATAAAAATTTACAAACAACTTTTTTACACTCTGTATATTCTGATATATATATACTCCAATATTATCTATCAAGTGTAAAATGTACGATGCATTTTGATAACTATGACTCCGTTTATAAAGCGCACATGAGAGTGAGATAATTTCAGTGCGTCTTTGTTTGCTTATTGTCAAGATATCATTTCTGATAACACGAATCGATATAATTGAACTGTATATCCAATTGACATTGCTTTTGTTCGCAGTTAGCATTAAATAAACAAATTTAATTAATTTATTTCTTTAATAAGTAAATAAAGTAGTTGAGTATCTGCAGAAGAGAGATTTCATAATGTTGTTGTTTTAATATTGAAGAACAGAAGCAGAAAATATGAGCGTTCATGTTATGTTTCGTCCGGTCCATGTGATCTCAACGTTTGATGCCGAATGATGTGATGGTGAATGTTTGATAACGTTTTTATGGCGGGGACTTTATGATCAGTGACAGAACCCCGTTTAGAAATTTATATAGAGATAATTAGCACATTTGAATAACCAACGAAAGAAAATCATCACTTCTTTTGTTATAAGAATAAAAAATATCAGTGATGTACATATTGTAGATAATATATCGTAGATAATATCGTATAGAAACTATTTCTATGCGCGAATGCATGTAATATTTAATTAATTATATTTGATTGCTATAAATGCATCTCATTATAATGTAACAAGAATTTCTACATTTAAAAATTTTTATTGCAATTAGTACTTTTGTTTACAATAATTATCTATTTATACCAACTTACAAGATTTTTAGATTGTCTTAAATTCGTTTTTCTTAAGACGCTAATTAATATTCGACGAACTCTTCGATGGAACTTGTCGATTTCTTCTACTTTTTCTATTCAGAATCTATATTCAAATATTTATTCATCACGAGCGATTTAAATGACGTATTTCTCTCCGAAAGCTTGTAAGTACCCAATTCTTCACGGTCCTGGTTTCGCACTGTACGCGTTTTTACGCACACATATACTCCCACGCGCGCATACACTGTCGAATGAGCTTAGAGGCGCGATCGCTCGATACTGCGAGCCTCGTGCCGCACTTGGCGGTCACGTACCGGACGTTTATTTACCTCGGATTTTCTTCTCCCTGGCCAAGTCAATGATGACGTCGCCGGTGACGATTTCACCAGGTGCGTAAGTAGCGCCCGGCCGGTCGAACTCGATGCGAAAGGTCCTCAACGACGGCATTGAAGAATGTGCCGAGATTTCGCTTTCATCAAGCAAGATCGAACTCAGATGATCGACGTAATCCGAGGTGGGGAATACGACTGAATGCAACTGGTCCGACGTTTGTCGACAATGTCGACTGCGAGTCCTCTTGCGACGTTAGTACCGCGTGTTCTGACCGATCGCGTTAGTCGTTAGACCGGCGCCGACAGCGTCGAGACGTGACGTGGGCGAGTGGTTGATATCAGCTCCCCACTGTGAACGTCATCGGGGTGCGTGCCATCCCTTATAATGCTTACGATGGTTTGGTGGTGGGAGCCTATAATTCTTTATGATCTTTGTCATAAGGAGTAAATGTGTGTGTATGAGAAGCTGAGAATGTAGAGGATAATTGCACTTCATTAGACTAATGAAGAGCAGAAAAATATATTGTAATATTATTTTAATGATTGCTCATTGAAAAGAATACTTTTGATGAATGAAAAAAGAATATCCAACGAAAACATTATTTCTATATTAATTTTTAAAAGGGATCAACTTGCTAGATATAGACAAGAGATAAATGAGATATGTATGTTTTGTATCTTCTGAGAAAAATTCTAGATTTTAATGTAATTTTTAAAATATGAACATTCGAATATGAACATAGGCGTCGACTGAATTAAGGGGGCAGGCTTTTCGTTCACGGAAAAAAATGTTTCTGATTAGATGACAGATAATTCTGATTAGCTGAAACTGCATTAGCTATTATAGCTATGAATTTGCTAATACATTACATACAAAGGATTTGCTGCTGTAGCTAATATAAGGACGTGACAGCAAAATATGCATGTTTGTTACAGTCAATTTATTTAGCAACATGAAATTAGTTGTCATAGTTATCGGATATGTCCGTGTAAAAGAAAATTGTCTCTACCACAGCTGAATATGGTTTGCTGAAACTGTATTTGCTACCAAATTGTCTGTTACACGTTTGCTGCAATGATCAATACATCGACATAATAGCAAAATGCTTGTCTGTTACAATGATAATATTTAGGCCTCACAGCTAATGGAAATTAGACCTCGCAGATACAACGTTAGGTGTCTATATAATGCTACTGAATTTAGCTGCCATACCTAATTTTTAGCTGTGACAGATAATCTTTTTACCCGTGCTCCCCCAATAATTTTTACTTTTTCGTTTTTTAACAAAAGGTTTTTTAACAACTGCAAATAATTTCTGCAATTAAGACTGTGAGAAAACGTCGGCTAGTACTCCGATTCTGTAACTTGATCTTAATGACAGTTTAGTATCATTATAATGATACTGAATTGTCAAGAGTTACAAATCGAGATACAGGCGATATCCTACATTGGCGTGCCAAATTAAAGCTGGCGCGTCGTTTGCTATGATCGGAAAGAAAGTACATTTCGTTTTACATGTGAAAGTATATGTATAATCTACATATTTCTGTACACTTCTACCCGTAATATAAAGACCATTAAAAAAAGGTCATTATTTGAAATGCTTTCTCCTTGCCCCTTCTCCAACGCTTTTTTAAGTCGGCGCCGTTGAATGTGAACACATATTTTTTTTTATTAAATTTTATTTGCATGCGAAAAACAAAACTTTTAATTGTAAGAATTTGAGTCATTTATTAGTAATAATCCTCACGTGTAAGAAACATTAACTTAGTTTCTATAAATTGCTTAAAGCATGAGTCACCGTTCAAAGTAACAATATACTCTATAATACTACGTATTATATGCGTATGACGTAGTTAAAAAAAAGTTCTTTGAAATGACGATAGGGAATTACGGAGAACTGGTACTGTTGCATGATGTGTAATAATGTTATGATACAAATACGTCATTCCATACGTCATAATAACGTGAAAATTATCGATCTTCAAGAATCTATCAAGATCAGGGTACATATTATGGAATGTAATGCCGATAGTGATTCAAGGAAAATTGTAAAGGCCTAGATAGAAAAATAGTAAGAAAATATGAACTAGTATACTGGAAGCAGAAACTCATCTGAAGACAAGAGTGTGCAATACAATAAATTCACAAAGTATAAACTGAGATTCAAATCAAGAAGAAAATAATTGAACGATAAAGCTATAGCCGATTTAATGTATCCGCGCGTTCAGTCTGCTTCCATGGGAGTAACATATTATTTCTACAAGTGATATATTTTCGTTCTTTATATTGAATCGTTAAGAATGTGTTATTATCAAGTGAGATTTGTCATTCATCAAGACCTATTAAATAATCAATCAATGATACTTGAAACTGTATCGCGTGTTGAACATTTCTATGCAAATTTATTAAATCATTGTTGCGGATTATAAGTAATTACTCTTCAATGATTCTTCTTTTGTAATTGCTTGTCTTCAGCGATTGATTATCAAATAAAGTCGGTTATCGATGAGATATATTATCAGATATATTATCAGATAATTCTTCCATGTACATATAATGTAAATTATCTCTGATCCAAAACAAAATTGCATCTATCTTGTTGAATTTGCTATATGCATTCGTCATTTGATAGCTTCTGATACTATTACTTTATATATAATACATACTCATATGATATTGTATTGGTAGCGCTAAGTTAGACAGAGAAATCGATCTTTCTATTTATAACAATTATTTATTTGTACGTTTGGATAATAGTATTTATTTTTTTAGTGAAACTAATAAAATTTAATTAAACTCATAAAATTTAATGCGTGCTATGCAAGGAAGCGTGTATACCCATGTTCAACTACTTATTATGAATACGAGCATTCTCTACAAAAAAACATTAAATAAAGGAGAAAATGGTATTATGGCTAGTGTATATATTGTGGCCTCGTTTAATATCTCCGGTATTATATAGCGAATCCTAATGATTACTTATGGAATTATTAGTTTAATAGCTCGCCGTTACACTATGACGCTAATATTACCAATACTCAATAACCAGCACTTATTATAACGCATTTTTACATTCAAGTATTTCGAAACGTTTCTGAAGTACACTTTAGCATTTAATTACACCTACTTCCTCATTTTTCTTAAATTTAAGCATATTATCACATGAATATATGTATTTTTAAGTGTGTCATTTGCTATTTAATATTTTATTTGACTGTACATATTTTGAGTTATGCAAATTTAAACAATGCCATGGCATTTTGCTAATGTGGCTATCTATGGATATCGATTACTCACAACCTCTTTTTTGAGATTTTCATATCAAAATAATTATTTGATAATCGATTGTATAACTTTACGGTTAATCTATAGTTTAGATTACGTATACTATTTTTAATACTGAGATTTTTAGTACTGAGCAGCTTATATGCAGAAGTTATGTGAATGTATATATATATTCATTTGCATAGATTTTAAAATGTTTTACTTTTTTGTTAATTTTGTAACCAAATACTGTTTTCTAAACAAAATTAATATTTTAAGGCTATTTTTATGAAAGACTATATTACCACCCATTTTTTTCTTCGAGTCATTATGCAATGTCGCCACATTTTTATTAATAGTATCCTAAGTAATAAATATTTCGTAACTTTAAGTCCAGAATCGATTCAACAACATTTTAACGAATGTAATTGTCAAGTTTTAAACTTAAATATTGATTATTAACAAAGTTATTGTGTGAAATGTAATTGGGGTGCCATAATATCACCTTCTCCTCTAATAATATTTATTTTTCAAAATGTTTCTTTCTATTTTTTTAAACCATTGATTATAAAATTAAGGGTTTAAAAAAAGAAGTATGTTAAAACGATAGGAGATAATTTTAATTCGATATAGCTGTTGTTATGTTAGATTAGACGATTTATTTGTTTCTCGGGCACCTCTGCAAGTAAAATATTCATAATAAATGCAGCTGATAAAAATAATACAAGACTTAATTAATATAAAATATGTCAACAAAATAAAAAAGGGCTAATGAGAATGGCGCTGTAGATAGTGCAATTATATATACAAAACAAGCTTCTTTTTATCGTACTTAAATATATAAATTAAATTATACAATAACGTACGTTTCGGCTAATATTTTAGTCATTATCAGTAAATGTTAATAAAAATAAGCACTTTAGATCCAAATCGAATGCTTTGGTTACGCTCCCTGTGAAACAATCAACCATTCAACTTTCATTAAAGAGCAAATTTATACCAATTAAGGGGATGCTGGAATGACCAAATTATCGATATATTACAGATCGATAAAAATCTCCGAATTTACTGAACGAATCAAAAATCCTTTTACAAAATTAAAGTAGATGCAAAATTAGGAGGTGCTGCAATGGACTTTATATTAAAATCGAAAAAAAGTTAAAAATTTTATTTATTTTTCAACTTGTAGAATTGTCACCTGACGTAGATGTTTCGTTTTATAGCTCTTATGGACAAAGCGACAGTGCATTATCCTTAGGATTATGTAAACGAACAATACTGAGTTTATAATTCTAAGATTAAAAGCTTAAAAAATATTTATATTGATCTGCAAATTGCGTGTATACGTGTATTGAGCGAAGACTCAGAATTCAGAATAGTAAACAAAGCAGTAATTGCGTCTAGCAGTAGGTGCTCGATCTTGCAAGAGATGGCATTGCAATATGTTAGATAAGGACAGATATACCCAGTGAGAAATGACAATGGAATCGACGTCGAATCGACATGTCATTTCTCACTGGGTATATACGTTTGAGTGAGACGATAATGTAAGACAGAAATGAATTAAAGATGTCACTATTATATCGACTTTTTATTTGAAATTTAAAAAGTCTATACTATCGAGATCGATCAAGTTTAGCCGTTACTCCAGTATCGCTGGAATTAAGAGGATGCTAAGCCGCTGTATTACCGATAAAGCTAGCGTTTTTGACATTTTTGTTCCTACCCAATTCCTTCGTAGTAGTTTCACAGAATAAAAATTCCTTTTCTACGATTAAAATATACATGCTAATGTACTTGGCGCTGGTGTGTTTCGTGTCCAAAGCTGGAAAAAATAAAAAATTACAGATTTCTTTATCCATTTTTATTTCAATATGGCGACCAACGCTGAAGACTACGAAGAAATTGGACGGGAATAAAAACGCTTTATCGGTAATACAGGCGACTTCAGCATCCCCTTAATAAAAAATAATTTTGTTCTATTATTGTGTACTCGCTCATGGTGCCATCTACTTTATATTGATTTGCGGTTTGCATCCTACCTTACGATTATCACGAGGCCGGTAAAGCAGAATAGCTTCTATCAAAATGGCCGAGTGTTCGTGAAAGGTTAAATTCTAATCGTCACAACAAATCATTTAGGTGTGCGAATCAATTACTTAAAGCCTGCGAGTGACACGCGGGTCTATTTTCCCGAGAATATGTTGTCATCTGGTAAACGCAGTTTATCCAAAGAGGACATCAAAACCGCGGACAAGGATGAGAAAGTAAGTATCTCTTATCGTCGCATCGGCGTATGTATATCAAAGAACACGCAGTACGTGGAAGTGACGTCACGCTTGGCGGGAAATTTGACGTATGTTTAAACTGTTATTTTGCAGGAATCGCTATTGGAGCACGACAGCGATCTCGATGAGGAGATGCTGTTCACGTAAGAAAATTATTTTTATAAACTGTAATTGATTGGAAAAACTTCTATAAAAATATTGTAAATGCCATTTTTGGCAAAAAAAATACTAAAATAATAAAATATAGTTATCTCTCATTTTGTGACTCATAGTTATCTCTCATATCTAACATTTGGTATAAACTAGTTTTACATTTTAATGTAAATAATCAATTTACATATTTACTTTTGTTTGTTTGGTTTTTGTTATATTTTTCCGGAAATTACTTTAATTAATACAAATGTGTTAATATGGAATATGCGATTACAGCCGACCCAGTACATCAAGTGGAAATGAAAACACTGACAATAAAATGGATACGTAAGTATGATGATTTTTAATTTCTATATTTTAAGGATTTGTGAATAACAGTCGAATAACGTCTATTATTGCAGTTTAAATATTGATAAATAGATATCATTTTGCGTTTTAGCCTATATGCTCCTTTAATGTTTATTTTGACGTAGTTTAAAAAGCTAATTATCATTACAATTTGTTTAATATAAATATAACACATAATGGTACATAACAGTTACATTGTTGCGAAATTATAATAATATTGATATTATGTTACTTTTAGTTGGTATTGATTGGAACATATTTTAATAAAAATTTTCCTATTTTTCATGCGGTTATTATTTCTATGTAATTTTAACCACATTTATTTTATTTGTGTACACAATTCTTGCATGTAAATATTTTATGTAACTGTTTATCATACTCTTTGTCATATTCATAGTTAAAATGTAATTTTGATTTTGTTGAATCATAGGCAGAGTAAATGAACAAAATTAATCAAGTAGAATAATAATTGGCTTGTTCACAAATAAATTATAAAATTCAATTTATGACCAATACAATCGTAAAGCGTAAATAAATTTCTGATAATAAGTTTTGCAATAAAATCATTGGCAATAAAAGTAGTTATTTTTTAGTAAAATCGAAATTAGTTTTAATTAAGAAGAATTTTTTGAGTGTGTGCACAAAGAAAAAAATGTAGATTATTAAAGATACTTAAGAAAAAAAGTGTAATCACACGTGCTTTTTAATCTTGTATTAGTCTTGAATTGATCTTTATATTCAGTCAGTTTATAATTTTATAATTGATATGATATTATATATGCAAATTAATACAGACGAAATTATAGTACAAGTAATCGATATCGATTTAATGGTCTGTATTTGAAGCGTCAAGCTGCAGATTCAGGAGGTGGCGGACGTGATGCGGGATAATGTTCAAAAAGTAATAGATCGCGGTGAGAGGCTGGAGGATTTACAGCAAGCGAGCGATCGTCTTAATATGGCCGGAAACGAATTTAGAGAAGCTGCGAAGAGAGCGCAACGGAGAGCATGGCTCCAGAATGTGAAATCGAGGATCATCATTATCAGCATCACTGTGACGATCGTACTTTTTATTGTTGGTAAGAAATAATGCTGCGTATTTATATAATTAATACCAGGGTAGCGATCATGTAATTTTTTCGCTAGAGCGGAAATGTGAAAAATGAAAATTTTTATGTATGTGTGTTCGTATGTATACACACATTATACAAAAAAATTTTCACTTTTCACGTTTCCGTCCTAGGGAAAAAGTTACATAATCGCTACCCAGCACGATAAAAATTGAACAAGCTATATAATGTCATATATGTTTTATCTCTTTTCATACTTTTTAGAAGCTTTTTGTATCAATTTACACACGGTTCTGTTTGTTCATGTTTTGCTCCTTAAATTTTTATTTCTTCGTGACATTTGATATAAAATAGTGTCATAACATGAATATTATGATAAGACAAAGATCACCGATATTGACATACCATTTTCTTTTTGGACAATATTTCTTAAATAAAACCTAAAATTTTAGAAACATAAATATAAACTAGAAAGCATCTTCTATTAAATAACATAACAGTATTTATAATGTTTGTAATTTTGTTATAACTGTTTGTAATTTTGTAATTTTAATTAACTTTTCCGTGAGATAAATAAAAAAAGTGTTTGACAAAATGGGTCCCAAAACTGACATACATAGCATGTATATATTCCTATTCTTTTTCTTTTACAGAAGTTATCTGTACAAAACATTTACAAGTGAATGTACATGAGGTTCTCTATCTCTCTTTTCATCTCGATATAAATTATTTTTTGTTGATTTATATTATTTTACGCTGTTCTGTGTGACGCATGTAATTTCTTTTTTTGAGGGATTTTATGTCAGTATATCGGGATTTTTTTCTACTAATTAGAATAATTGATGGTTTGTGGCTCGGAAGAATAAAAATCTTTGTAAGATAGACTATAGATTAAAAACAATTTATCTGATATTTGTTCTTTACATACAAAGCTAAATTTATATTTTTGAAATCAATTTTTTTATTTAATTTTGGAATATGAATTTTTATTACAGTTAACAATTACACAGGCCTACGAAAAAAAGGTATCCTGTACTCTGGTGGAGACCCAGTTATTCTTATGTATTTTGAATCGCTGAATACGAATCTGACATAAAAATAGGATCATCCAGTGCAAATTTTCAACCTAGAGCAAAAAAATGGGTAAAAAAACCTCGAAATCTGTTTTATTGATATATTCTAAGATCATTAACAAAAACTTGTGATTAAACCTAGACCATATGTTCCCCGAGTTGAAAAATACTTTTCAGCCATCTATACGCCGTATCTACGTCCTGTACACCTCTTGCATAACTTTTAATGAACTCTGAGTGCCTCACATTACAGATACAGGTTAAATCCAATAATTCCCGAGGAGTACACCATAGACAAACTTTCAGACAAGCAGCCATCAGACACAATAACCGTACATCACATCTGTATTGTATCTGTGAATATCTAAAAAGGATTGATTTATGTTCGTGCGCACTTCCGCACTTTTTTGTCTTCAAATGACTTGTGTAATGGATTCTTCTTGCGTTTGTTTTTTTTGCCGACTCTCTTCAATGTCCAACAAAAGTCAGCCATCATATTGATGTCTCATTTTTCTTGATCCATCGTCTTTCCATTTCTTTTATGTCTTGGCATATTAGCATACAAAAACAATGTTTTTGTAGTTTTCGCTTTTCTTTTTACCTAAAAATTTGTCTACAACTTCTTTGAAGCTAAATGCTGCCTTCTCGATGTCAGTCATTTCGTAACATAAGATTCATCTTTCAACAGTACGAATTTGTGGTCCGTCGAAAATTCCCTCTTTCAACTTAGCGCTTCAGACACTTGGCTGAACGTTTGTCTCAAATATTCAAAGCACCGCCCTTCTTTGTCAAGAATTTTGACGAATTGTTTCATCAAGCCTAGTTTAATGTGAAGGGGAGGAAGAAGAATTTTTGAAGGCTCAACCAATGTTTTTAATGTTGGTTTAAGGTTGGTTTTTAATGTTCATCTCGAACCAGGTTCTAATGATGATCTTGTTGGCCACTTTTCTTTTTTTTTTTATAATGATTTTCCTGGTCTCTATTATCCCACTGACATAGAAAACATGGATATTTGGTAAAGTCCGATTGTTGTCCTAAAATTATAGACAATATTTTGAAATTTCTTCAAATTTGCCATTTATGTTCCTCATACTTAATTTTTTTCAAAACCATTTCTATATTCGAATACTCTTCTTTCAGCACCGGGAAACATATGGTCTCTTAGTCACAAGTTTTTGTCAATGGTCTTAGAATATATCAATAAAAGCAGATTTCGAGGTTTTTAACCATTTTTTTGCTCTAGACTCTAGATTGAAAATTTGTACTGGATGGTCCTATTTTTATGTCAGATTCGTATTCAGCGACTCAAAATATATAAGAATAGCTGGGTCTCCACCAGAGTACAGGATACTTTTTTTTTGTGGGCCTGTGTTATTAGTTAAAACAATTTATTTCTATTTTGTATTTTATTCCGTTTTATTTATCTTTTATTCATTTATACTTAATATATTTTTCTACATATGTTTTACATAACTCTTACATTTAATTACTTATTCAGATCAAGGATTTAAAATATCAACGTTTTAAATCAGTCAATTTTTGGAGTATACTGTCTAGTTTGATTAGCGCGTATCGTTTTCAGTTTTGGACATCATGGTACTTTACCTGGTTCTCAGATAACGAGTGTAATGTTCCGAGCCTCGATCATTCAAATTAAGGTATATAATCTTTTACATTGTCCCTGAACTTTGCACAGTAATGTTTGCGTACAAAAATTACAATAACTACGTGTTTAAAAATCATGAAATTTTTATTACATTGTGTAGTTTTTTGTACTTTGCAATTTCTTTTGCTCGCATTTATTTTGTTCCACTCGCCTCTTTTTATCACGTTTTCGTGTTTTAATAGCTACATTTTTATTACGTTTTTATTTCCATCATCGATGTGTTCATGATACAAAAAATATTAATACCTTTTTTCTTTTCAGGATCCATCGTTGTGAAATACGCCTGACTGAGAAATCACCATATATTGTACATGTTGTACATTAAGATCTTCTTCCCTCAAATCAACTATAAGTATTGTAGTTATATAAGTTTTTCTGTATAAATATATCTCTTCTATTATTTATGTAAACATGTGTGTCGTTTCTGTACATTTTGTTACCATAAAAATTGTACTACTGCCTATGTTTATTTGACGCGAACAAATGAAATTAAGACGACGATATGTTGATCACAATTTTATTTTTTATGTCAGCAATTTTGAACTAAATTATATTTATATTTCAGTTTTTATTAGATAATAAAAAATTATTCTTTTAATTTTATTTGCTTTCCCTTTTGCTTAACATATTAAGCTTTCTAAAAAAAGTTTTTATTGTGTAACTGTAATATATGATTTTACGTATATTTTTCGCATTATAATGAATTAAACATATAATCTGATATCAATATCAAACTTGAAGATTGTGGAATGATACAAGCGTCAGAAATCTTCCTATGTTATCAAGAAACAAATACGTATATTTTAAGTATACTATCTGCAATATATGTAATCATACTACGTCTTGATAAGTTTTTACAAGTTTGCATATTTTACTTCAAGACTGTATATACACTTTTATAATACGCAACATTGATATATCCGTTTATACATACGCAGCTTGTGTCTTTATATAAAAAATAATGCGTGTAATCTCTCTTTCTTTCTCTCTCTCTCTCTCTCTCTCTCTCTCTCTCTCTCTCTCTCTCGTAAATGCAATGATGTAAATGTAATGAACGTACTTGTACTGTTTTCCGTTTATTACTTTCTATTAGTTAAAGTAAAGCGTAGTTTCAGAATTCACGTTGCCTTTCAATACGTGCGGGGATAGGAAGTTACTTTTATCGTTATTTTTGCCGTTATTTTTTAAAACAATTTGGTTATTTTTAAAAGTAACTACTGAAAAAAATCATGTCACATGAAATCATGTAATTAAACCATATAATTCACGTAACGGATTGTTCCAAATCAGTATGTGATTTTTTAAAATAATGTAATTTGAAAAATCACATGATATTAGAAATAATTTTATCCATCATGTGATTTTATAGTTATCGAATTTTAAAGAATTGAATGATAGAATTAGAAGAAAAAAGAACATATCATGTGACTTTTTTCAAATTACGTAATTTTAAAAAATCACGTACTGATTTCGAACAATCCGTTGGTTTGCATGTTTTAATTACATGATTTCATCATGCAACTGTTTGACATGTTTGTTTTTAGTAGGGAACGAATCGACGCATCATATAAGTAATGAATTACTTTTTTAAATAAATAATATGTAATGATGACAAGTCACTTTTCAAAAATGATGTTTTCAGCCTTAGCTTTTAGTTAGTTTTCGTCATCGTCATAAAAAATTCCAATGTTATTAATTGTTGTTTTAAGAAGTAACGGTAAATGTAATAGTAAAGTAAATTTCTCATCCCTGAGTACTTACCTGTATGTATTACAGCACCACACATATGAGTTATTTTTTATGCTTTACGTTATTCTTGTATACTTTTGGCATCAATAAATTGTTAGGAACTTATTCTCAAAAGAGAATCGTTCTTGTTTATTTCTATATTTATTCAATATCTTATTTTAATACAAAAAGTCTGATTATTAATATTAAATTTAACTTTACTTTTAAATAAATGAATATTATTCCGTTTGAACCTTATACATTGTTTCTTTTTAAAAAGATAAATATTTTTATTTAAGAATAAAATTAAATTAATGTTATTAACCAATCTTTTTTTTATTAAAATAGGATATCGAATAAATATCGAAAATGTCGAAGAAATATAAACAGGAAAGGATATATCATATATTACAGACAATATATTGTGTACTTCATTGGAATTCATTAAAAGCTTACAATTTCGCAATGAAAAGCGATCATGTTGTAGAGCAATTTTATACGTGACAAGCCTTATATAGTGCGACCTACAAATTGCGATAGGCGTGCGAGACTATCTGTGGTCTGTTCAAAATAGCCAATTCGACTATTATCATCGTTGTTTACATCAACGAATTGCAGTGATGAATATCTTTTCGTATTGTCGTATCAACAATATGATAAGCACGTTTTAATTAATTATCTTTTATCGAAGGTTACTGATTGTATCAAATAAAATTTATATTGGGTACAAAAGAATAAAATGTTTTCGTTGCTTCATTATTATTATTTGTTCTCTTGTCTACATGTAAAAAACAATTTTGCTGAAGTATTTAAAAATTTAGATAAATTTAGATAAATTTGAAAACAATTTTGTGTTGTATTATTAAAATAATTACGTAGGAAACTTGAGCATGACGCGCAATGCTGCAAAAACTTTTGACATATTCTAGCAATTAGATGTTCTGCTTAATTATTTTCATAGTCTAACAAAATTATTTTAAATCTGTATCTAATTAAATTTTTAATTACATCAGCAAAATCATTGTTTTTGTATAGATAGACTTTTAAGAACAAAATAAAATAAAATGCATGAACACATGAAATTTCTACTTCTTTCTCGTAAATCATGCTACTAAGAAAGTAAAATCACTTTATTTCGCTGTGTTCTTGTGTATGATACAATAATAGTAATTGTGTTATTAAAATGTAATTAAAAACATTTGATTAGAATTATTTGAGGAGAATTCAGAGTACGCGACCGTACCGTTAGACCGAACCTGTTGCAATTTTACATTTTCGGAGCACCCGCCTTCAGAAGCCGATCAGAGTGGCTTTCGCAAAAGCTTTTGCGCATGTGTTATCCATCGCAACGTGTAATATCAGCTTTATCACTCCCACTGCTCCCGTCACCCGTGCTCCGGAGTAGCTCCGTAGGATGGCTCATGAGTTCGCGATGACTACTATGTGCAAGTCTGTCCACATGGTTGGGGGGATACACGGATAGTGTTTATATATATCGGAGTCGTCCTTCAACTCCGTTTCAGTCATACCACGACGTTCGCGTTTATCAGTACCCAACCGGTTTATAATATACTTGTAACCGGTATTTGTAACTAATGCACGATTGACCGGTGGCTGCTGGCGCCATTTCTTGGTTGCACGCTCGATTAATTTCCCAAGTTCTAGGACGAGCAAACATACGGAAAATGATGACGACAGATCTCCACCTGGTCATTATCACCGTATTGAGTCTCTTGCTTGGCGGTTTTCTCCTTACCGGAAGTCGCCGGCATTTCATTTATGTGCTCTACAAGACGTTACCTAGAGATATTTTGTGAGTATAAATAAATGTGAGAAAATATAGGCGGAAAAAATTTAAATATTCTGTTCCGTAGATAACATAGGTGCGAATGTTCGTAAAACGAGCTTAAATTTTCGCTAGTATTTTTTAATGCTGCTCAAGATAAAGAATAGATTAGAAAAAAAACAGAGGAAATGGAAGAGTTATTTACTATTCCGTTACATTTTCCGTTACTGCTTATAATAACAATTTGATCTTGCAACTTTTTATAATTATATAATGATAACTATATATAATTAAACGCTAAGATTACGCTAAGGTTAGGAAAATCATTTTGAAAAGTAACTTGCATCATTACTTACCGAAAAAAGTAATTTGTAACAAATACAAGTTACAAGTAATGACTAAAAAATAATGAGTTACAAATGCCGAGTTAATTTTTTCAGTAACAAGTATCTTTTCCCAATTCAAATAATTCCGTTACAAATAACGATTGAGTGACTTTCCAACACTGATGTTACCGTTACAGTTGTAAGAGAATTTATCATCGCCAAATCATTATTATAACAGAGTAACAATAAGGCAAGTAACGGCGTTACAAGTAATTATAATTAGAAGATGTATTTGCATAATTTCATAATTCTTATATCTTATTTTATACTTTACAGAAACTCTTTCTAAGCTAAATCTACTTTATAATAATATAATGATTATTATATATATCGTTATCAAGTTTTTCATTGCTCCAAGATGTTCGTTTACAATATTGATTGAATAAAATTGAAAAAATTGAAAATATATTACACTCTCATAATATTATATGTAAATTAATATAATATTATATGTATATAAATAATATATACTATATTATTTAATATAATATATATTAAATCAATAATATATATTAAATATTGAAAATGTATGCAATATATATATTTTATTTACATATTTATCAACGTATGTGATTTTAATTTTTCAATACAATTATTGCAAGTTATTTAATTGATAATAGATAAAATATTATAGAAAAGGCTGAGAATATTTTGTCGTGGTATATTATTGCGGTATATTTAAAGCTTGTAATAATAGGCTTTCGTGCTTCATGTTATGTTATGGATTAATAATTTGCGTTCAATGCCCGAGTTGCATGATTACCCGTCGCATTCGCTTCAATGCTTCGTTTACCGTTGGAATGCACGCGAGAAAAATGGGGGAGTTTATAAGAGCCCCCTCGATGCATCTTCCTTTTATTACATTATGACTTCCTATTAAAATAATTCTTTCTACGTCATAAATTAATTTATATTTTAATAGTTAAAATTTTGAGAAGAGCTACGAACCATAAGAAAACAATATTTAAATTAAAGATATAATATAATTAATAAGAACTAAACAATAATAAAGTGTTAAAAATATAAAGTGATAAGTATATACATATTTAAAATATTAAACGATTTAAAACTGGTAGATAAAAATATATACTTATCACTTTATATTTTTAACATCGAGAATGACCCGATCGGGCTCGAAACGCCGTTTGTATTATTGTTTAGTTCTTATTAATTATATTATATCTTTAATTTAAATGTTGTTTTCTTTTGGTTCGTAGTCCTTCTCAATACTTTTACTATTAATTTATATTAATTGAACTATATTACACGATGTATTTTAATTTATATTTATTAGTAATTATAACTATTAACTGAAATATTTTATATATGTATACTTATGAAGAAAGATAAGAATCTAAATTACTTAAAATATTTATAATTACTTTTGCATATACACTATTAAGTTTTTTATGCTGTTCAGTTTGCAATATTTTATATTTATTTGTTTAAAAAATTATACATTTTTATACACATTATATACCGTAAGAATCAAAGGAACTTCTAATTTCAGGAGAAATCAAAACAATATATAACGATATAATATTCAAAAATATAATAATAATAAGAAAGTAATATAAAAATATAATATCATAATATTTCTTATTTTTATATTTAGATCGAATCGAATATTTCTAACTGTAAAAGAGATTATAGTTTTGAAATGTTATCGGTATCAGAAAAAAATAGATTTTTTTATTTTTAGATAATATATAATACTAGATGAAATAATGATATAGCGAAAGCATTTGCGCAGCATTAATAAATTCGAAAATCATTGATTTTTTGGATGCCATCGCTATCACAGATCCGAGAAGAAAGATTCCACTTGATCCAAATATTAATTGCGAATGTATTTGAAAGAGGTTTAGGTTTTTAATTTTTTTAATAGACGAAATGAATATTTTAATACAATTTTAATTTTATAATTTAACATTCTGAGGATGATTTAATCTAAGGTCGAAACGTTTGTGTATTTGTACGAATGTATGTTTGTGTAACGTTTGTGTATTTGTACGAATCGATGTTTATTAACATTATTCAGTACTTATTGTTAGACCTTGCTTCGCTTTCATGCTTCTTCGTTTATCACATCAGATTTTTAATTTCTTATTCTTTAATATTTCATTAAATAACAAAGCTAATCGAATATGTATCTTATACAGGATGCTTCAGCGATAAAACCAAACTAAAGTATGAATTTAGAACCTCAAAACACATCTTCTTTTGGAAATTTACTAGCAAATTTAAGAGATATTGATTTCTTAAGTTACTGAACTATAGAAATTAATAATATCGCAGAGTTGTGTAGTAATTAATTAAAAAGTTAGAAGTCAAATAATAAATCACCTAAATATGAGAGAAACGCCATTTTCGTCAAAGATAGATGTCACACACAAACTAATACATATATATTATTCTTTAAATATGAATTTATCTTACAATTAGAAATATGCGCGCCGATTACTTATCATTAACTACTACTTATCTTACTTTAATCTTATTATTGTTAAATAATAAAGTTAATAGCTTATAATATAAATAATTATTTTCAAATAAATTAACTTTAACGTCCACTATTTATTTTAAACATATGGAGAGGTGAAAGCTGTAGTGTAAATCTTATGATTTCGAAAAACTAATTTGTGTACGACAATTAACAGATATGAATAAGACTTAAATAGTTGCAATATAGTACATATATATAAGCCATTTTATTTTATTATAATAATTCTAGTCCTTTTAATTTTAAATATATCTATTCGTCGATTCTTTTCAGTATTTAATTAAATCGCAAAAATTTGTAAAACGGTTTAAAAAGTTATTTCATTTCAACATTCCATATTATTACGTAAATAATTCTTTTATTTAAACAATTAACTAATAAATTAAATAGTTTGGATGTTACACTATAAATAGACACTTCGAGACATTCTGGTTATATCTTAATTTTTTGTTAGTTTTATCTGTAATGACTTGTGTATTTTCCATGTTGAATAACAAAGTTCAAAGTATAGTTCGAAGTCTATTAGAATTATTTGTTTGTTGTAGCTAATCTATAGTGTACATTTTTAGAATTTAAAATGAGATAGGTATATATATTTAGTGAAAACGAGACAAAAGGTTTTAGTGTATTAGTAAGCAGTCTAGTACAGGAATAAAAACAGACTCAAAATATTTGAAATTCGAGTACATTAAATTTTGACATATTTATAAAAAGGTAATTACTTGTGCATTATAAAATTGCACATAGAAAGGAGTCATTAGATCTGTTAAAATTTGAACTTGTAAATCTCATATGAAAGAGGTATATAAATAAATTCTATTATAAGTCAAAACTGATTTGATCTATAACAGAATTTTTCTATGTATCTTTTTTAGAAATACACGAGATTTACCCGTTTAAAATTTTATTTGACGGACGTAATAAGACTATTTTTCATGTTCATTTGTGTAACACGTAAGTATGTGAACATTGCTTTGTATGTTTGTATATATCAAAATATATAAATAGATCACAATAAAATAAGATGTAATATTAATCATATTTTCTGTTTTTCTTATCTTTTTTAACTTTTTATCAGAATAAATTGAAAATGTGTGATATACGGATATACCAGTCTAGAGTTACTTTAGTTTCTATGATATATTATGTATTATATATATTACGCGGAATATTACATGTCAACTAGTGCAAAGATCGCATTACGAAAGTCATACTATATATAGTATATATTCATACGTATTTCATATATAATGATTAAAAGTAATCAAGATTTACAAAGCATTAATTTAATGCTCTCGTACTGTGAAATATAAATAAGAATTATAATAATATATACGCGCGAATATATATAAGAAATATATATAAGAATATTATTGTATTTATAAATAAAAATATTCTTGGTTTTCGCTCTGTTCAATTTGTAAATATGCCAAGTGTAGAACTGATTCAGATTTTACTTAAGTATGTAATGTAAGTATCCTTTTAGTTTTATCTTTTCGTCAATACAGATAAGAATTAAATATCACTGCAATAAAACTAGCAATCATACTAAACAAAATAATCAAGTTAAAGTTAATGATCGTTACTTTACAGTGCCTTATATAAAGACCGTCTCTGAAACCTTTTTCGATTGCTACTGGTATAAACAAAAAAATACTGGTATAAACAAACAAAATTACATTTACCATTTCTAATACTTTTAAAAAATATACTCCTCAGATAACAATGTGTCTGTCTTGTTGCTGGCATGTTGTTTGCTAAGTATGCATTGCTAAGTATGTGTTGCTAGCAGAATTGCAGCAACTGAATCCTTATTTATTGACAACTTGATGTCTTCACGATATGATAACATTGAGTAGCAACTTGCCAGCAATTTGCCAACTTTAAAATCGTCATCATTAAAATTCGTATTATTACCATCATGTTGCTGTAATAATATGCAGCATCATATAATGCTGTTATATTGCCGACGATACAAGATAACATTGACGCAGTTATCTTGCTATTAAACTGTTGGCAATACATATACACATTATTTCAACGCAACAACATTTGTCTTTGCAGTTGTATAAATGTCCTAAAAACCTAACATTATGACTCAAAAGTTGAATTGAAATATACGGAGTTACATAAGCGTTTTAAAAACTTGTAATGAGTATTATAAGATTGTTAACATATAATAAGTCGTATAGACGTTACAAAATCTTAAAATGAATACTACATAATGATTATTTTGTGTAGAGTCGTATAGACGTTATACAAATTTCTAATGAATATACATATATTGACTAAATGTTATGTGTTTATATAGACGTTTTAAAAACTACAAATAGTTATATAACCGACATTAACTTTTTAGTCGTATAATTTTTCGATATGTAAATGGTATACAAACGTTTTATGAAGTTATAAAAACGTTTGTACCATTCACATATCGAAAAATTATACGACTAAAAAGTTAATGTCGGTTATATAACTATTTATAGTTTTTAAAACGTCTATATAAACACATAACATTTAGTCAATATATGTATATATTCATTAGAAATTTATATAACGTCCATACGACTCTACACAAAGTAATCGTTATGTAGTATTCATTTTAAGATTTTGTAACGTCTATATGACTTATTATATGTTAACAATCTTATAATACTCATTACAAGTTTTTAAAACGCTTATGTAACTCCGTATATTTCAATTCAACTTTTGAGTCATAATATCAGGTTTTTAGGACATTTATACAACTGCAAAGACAAACGTTGTTGCGTTGAAATAATGTGTATATTTATAAAACGGTACGTACATTATAACTTTATGTACGTTATGTATATAACTTCATAAAGTAAAGTTGCAGGTTATGATTATCATAATTAATCTGTCTTGTGTGTGTATATACGTTCATTAATTTTAATAGAGTTAAATCTGGATAAATAAAATGGAAAGGAAAAAAGTGTTTAAGCATAATAGTAGCTATTACAGGAGAGTAAAATATTATTTAAAGCAGCAGACAACTGCAGCTACAAAGAAAAGCAGAACGTGCGAAAATAATGTAGAAACTGAATATCTTAAATCAAAGACACAATTAAATTATGGCGATCACAGTCCACTATTTCCGTTATCATCAACACTAAATTCATCTTTTAAAAGTGATCAATGTGAAAGCTATGTTCTTGAATCCATAAATGATTATATATCTGACCAAGATGAAAGTGAAGATGATTTGAAAAATCTTATTAACGACGAAGAGCTTTTTCATGAAAAATTGGAAACATGGGCACTTACTCATAAAATTACTCACCGTGCACTTAATGATTTATTGAAATTGTTGAATACATCGATTTGTGATCAACAGAAATAACATTTACCTATTGACAGTCGCAGTTTATTACAAACGCCAAAAGTTGTAAATTTTCACTTTTCACGTTTCCGCACAAGAGAAAAAATTATATGCTCGGTACCAAGGAGTCGAATAACAGTTGAATTCCAAACTGTCGAGACAAGCGTGCGATTATAGCTCAAGCGTAGCGTGTTAGATTCCCGTCCCATAGGTCTTAGGTTCAAACTCCGTCGAAACCACATGCGTTTTCATAAATATGTACTTGCGTATAAATATTCGGGGCATCTTAAACGTAATGAATATCAAAAATATAACAATAAAAAAATGTTTAATTTTGATCATTTTAATAATTTTGATAATTATTGAAGAAAGTTGTATTAACGTTTGTACGTGGTATTTAAGACAATCATTGAGACGTTATTTTATATCTATTAACGGTTTGTTGTAAAACAGTAGTACATTACAAGTTTTAATGTGATTAATATAACGTCAGAAATTAGTCGTATGGATTCCCCACTTCGTTGACATAAACATTTCAACGACGTTACTGCCTGCACTGTTTAGTTGCAAAACAGTTGTAAGAAAAGTTACAAAGTTTTATAGAAAGTCGTATAAACATTTCTATAACTGTTATCCATATAGATTTTGCTCCTTGGGTTTCCTTTGTTGTGTCATTTGTTGTTTTGCTTTTTATGTTTAACGAACTTTATCGATTGATTTAGTAAATATTCCAATCACCGTTATTTAAAAAAAAAATGACTCCATTGACATTATTACTGTTCACCATTATGGAAAAAATTATGGAGGATTTACGATTTTAGAATATTAGAAGAGAAAAGTAGTATTTTATCTCTACAGACTGTTATTTTAAATTTGACGAATATGAATGATCTTAAATATTTTATTATTTCCTGTTACGGTTTAATTGTAAATTTAACTGTATTAACATTGAAGATGATCTAGTAGTAGGTTGAAACGTTTGTCCGAAATTGTATTTTAACTAGAATTAATTATTTTAACTAGAACTATTAAGTATAAAAACTTTTAATTATATTAACAACCAGCTTTGACTCTTACAACAACCAGTTTTACTCTTATATTTTGTTTTTATGTCAATAAATCTTTCTTTCTGTATATACACGTCACTGCATAAATATAAAGTAAATAGCTTAAGAGGAAAATTAGCAAACAACAATTAAGTTTAGAACGCAATGACTCATGTCAATATACATATTGCATATATTACGTATTTTGTTTATTTTTCTATCATTTTTTTATTTAATTCTGCTTCATAAGAATCTTAAAAATGATTCTTGATATATTTCACTCGTTCTTTTCATGACATAAATATAGTAATTTATTATGATATTAATAATTATTGTTTTATATATTTGACGAATGAGTATATCAATCATATGAGAGTTGCGCATTCATAAAACTTTCAAGATAGAAGTAATTCGATAAGAATAATTATCATATATGATTGTAATATATTTCATAATCAAACTTAACTGATACATCTTTTATTCTTTTATCGTTTCTGACGCTCATAATGTGAGCAGTGAATTATTATTTTTCGCTTCCTATGTAGTTCGAAGATCGAATTATATTTTAACACAGTATATCAATTTCAGTTTTTGATAAATCTCTATTTCTCTTCCTTTTTCTATTTTATAATTAAAATTCTTACAAATAGAAACAAACAAATATGTACATTATTTAAAGTGTCAAGTAATTACAATTAATTATGTAGTATGCAATTTACATTCTTGATATTAATTTAAATTAATTATGTTATAAATGTAAAAAATTTACTATCTTAGCTAAAAACATTTGTAATCGTTACTTAAAATTTTTTTAAATAAACATTTGATGTGAATTATATATTATGTATGTGTGATTAATGTGTGAAGACAACATTCAATGAATGATAAGATTAATTATACATATGTATATTAATATATTACTTATATAATTATATTAAATTATAATATACAATTCTATAAAGATGTTTTTCACAAAAATCACAGGATGACAAAATCACATTTTTGACATTTTGACAGGTGTTATATGAGTGACAATAGTGCAGTTACGTTTACGTAATGTACATTACACGAGTCATTAATCAATTGTGAGAGAAAAAGGCATTACGTGAGGGGACCATGAACGAAGAATGTATTATCAATTTTAAAAACATAAGACATTTGTTAAAACTAGAAATTTCCATTTCTATTTTGATTTTGTGGCACTAAAATATTTAAAGAAATCGATATAATTTATCTATTTTTATTTAAATTTCCTTTAACTTTTATTTTTTAAATATATGTCATAAATATACATAAATTTCGTTTGTGATTTTTTTTTTATTTATTTGGTCATTCAATTATTTATTTGGTCATTCAATTATTTGCTTTTAATTGTGCATTTTATAGGTATTAGTTAATTTTATTTTGAACTGTAATTAGGGCAAGAGAAGAAAAAAAAGGAAATTCATTATTATGAAACTAATGTTAAATTCTGCACAACAATAATAAATAACATGTCTTTGTATACTAATTTCATGTTTTTGGTATTATTTATTATTGATATTATTTTGAATAATATTTTGTTATTGTTTATCAATAAAATTTGACTTATATATCTGCTTTGATTATAAAAGATATTTTGATTATAAAAGAAGTTATTGATAATATATCAAATAATAAATTAGTTAATTAAATATAAATAAATAATTAGCCGAATTAAATATATATTTTTGACAAATTATATTAATAATTTAGATTAATTCTAAAATTTCTGTTTTGTGCAGGGGTGCTTTTCGATTTTTTCAATTTAACTTACGTCTTTGGTGGTGGGAAAAACGTGAGTATACCGTTGCAAAGATTTTTTCAAAGTATGCAGTAGCTCATCCGGATAAAGTGGCTTATATCTTCGAGGACAAAGAATGGACGTATGAACAGGTAATATCTGACGCATACATCATTTATAGATTCATTTGAACTGTACTGCACTGCGCACTTAGTGCCGATAATTGTCAAGGCGAGTTTATTAGATTTAATTAACTGATGTTTGTTATAATTATTGTATATAAACTATTGTATTAAATGCAAGTTTTCGCTATAAATGAATATAACCATTTTTTTGGAAAAGGAAACAATATTTATAAAATTATTAAATGTTAAATTTTAAATACAAAGATATTAGTTTATTTAAAAAGTATTTTATCTCTCGAATTAACAATGTGTTCAGTGTGAATCAGAAAGCTACACTAAGAAATTGAATACTACAAATATCATAATTTATTGATAAATAAAAATAAAACTAATCAAACTTTCGATCATATAATTTTGAGGTATATGTGCGCATAATAATCTTCTATGTATAAATAATAGTTGGAACACTTCAGCAATCGTATGGGACGTTACTTCCGCACCAGATCATTTTCTCATTCGGATAGTATAGCACTATTTATGGAAAATCGTCCTGAATACATTGCTACCTGGTTAGGTCTTGGCAAAGCTAATTTCGTAGCGGCTTTAATTAACACGAATCTACGTCGTGATGTACTTCTGCACAGCATTAACGCTGCCGGTTGCAAAGCTGTTATTTTCGGGTCAGAACTTAAGGATGGTAAGAGAGTTCTCCAATTTGAATTGTAAATAATTGTTTGTGATTTAAAGAATTAATAGAAAATTAGATACTAATTAATAGAAAAGAAGTAGTTACAATTACACATATAAACGTACATTATTAATAAGTTTTATATAATTTATAAGCTTATCATTATTATAAAGTTATCATTAAATTTTTATCCGTTACAATTAATTTACAAATCAGAATAACAACACTATCCAACACCATTTTTCAATACGAGTGTGATAATTATTTCCGATGTACTTTTGTCTGCTAAACATGAATTCATTTACTAAATTTAGCTATCACGTCATAATTTTGAGAAAAATAGCAACACAGAGATAAAAAGACGACAGTTTTGAAGGTTTTTATGGCGTTGTAGCACAGACAACAATTTTGTTTTAAATTTTATTAATGCTACGCGAAAGTATCAACTTTTAGCTTTAAAATGCATTTTGTTTCGTTTTGGTATGTTTTGTTTTCAAGATATAAGCAATTTGAAAAAATAGTTCTTTTTCTGATGCTGGAGTGATCAAATTATCGACATTACAGTAATCGTATAAGGATCTTCGAATTGACTGAACGGAATAAGAAATCCTTTTATATGATTAAAGTAGATGGAAAATTAGGAGGCGGTGTAGTAGATTTTATACTAAAATCGAAAAAAAGTTAAAATCTACTTAATTTTTTTCGATTTTAATATAAAATCCACTGCACCTCCTCTCTCTTCTTTTTGCGTCTGCTTTAATCCTGTAAAAGGATTTTTAATTCCGTTTAATCAATTCGAAGATTTTTATACGACTGTAATATAATACATAGAAAATTTGGTCACTCCACAGCATCCCCTTAATATAATATTGTACATAGAAAAGGTATTTTATTCCATTTTAATTTTTCATTATGTGGAAATTAAATGCTTTCGGACTTATATAATATCATACTTAAAATCATACTTAAAATAAAAAATCCATATATTGACAAAAATACAATATGGCAGGAAAATTATAATTTTCAATGATTTAAGTTTAGAATCTTTCTTCTGTATTATATCTTGCCAATTTGGCGAATGAATTCGTGTTTAGCAAACAAGAATATATCGGAAATGACTAATCATATTCGTGTTACAAAAAAGTTTTTTATCAGACAGTATATAATTACAAAAATAATTACACTGTATTACAAAATTGCTTCACATAGGTATTTGAAACAATTTTCCGCATATTTGATGATCACTTTCTTTTAAAATGGTATGTGTATGTAATACAATACACATATACATATACTCTGATACTAACATCTACACTTTTAGTCACAAGACTATATTGACTACATTGATCGTAATTGAATTTTCTCTGGCAAATGTACTTTTTAAGTACACTTTCTATGAGTCAAAGTATCTAAATTTGTTTGCATTACAAATATTATTGAAGCGTATTGTGTGCAGCAATTCGTGACATCAAAGATAAAATACCTGATATTGAGCTTTATCAATGGTCGGAGTCGGCGGATACATCGATTTTGGAAGGTGCGATTGACCTTAACACGAAAATCAGTAATATTGATTCTGGATCTCTTATCATACTTGATTATGGCAGTCCCCGAGATAAATTGATTTATGTCTATACGTCTGGTACGACGGGAATGCCAAAGGCTGCTGTTATCAGTAATTTAAGGTAAGATTCTATAAATTGTTAACTATACGTGAAAAATCATTAATCCGATAGACAGTGTTCCATTTTAAATAATGCATTAAGATTTCTCTAAAACTATCGTAGATACGGAAAAATGCTTCAAACAAAAGTTGTATGGTTTGGAGGGGGACATAACGAGATATCGTTGATTTGACCTTGGATGGCATCGTTAAGATCAGGTCAAGCTCACATCGATTTTTAAAAATGGAACATCCTATTTTTGCAGCTATTAAATTTTGATGCCAAAATTTAATAGCTGCAATGGTGTCAAGAGCTTTTCAAAACACTATAATAAAGTTATTTTTTATTGAATGTTATCCAGGACATGATCTTGAACAACATTCAAGAGGTTTTAGCCGTCGATTGGACACTTTGCGTAATGCTAATGCCGGCGGTACTGTAACTTTCAAGCCTTATAACTCGAAAAGTATTTGATGAAAAATAATTTTATTATAGTCTTTTGAAAAGCTTTTGACACCAGTTATCAAATTCTGGCATCAAAAATAGGGTATTCTATTTAAAAAATCGATGTGACCTTGACCTGACCTCAACGACGTCACTCAAGGTCAAATGATACCTTCTTATGTCTCCCTCCGAACCATACAACTTTTGTTTAAAACATTTTTCCGTATCTACCATAATTTTCGAGAAATTTTAATGCATTATTTAAAATGGGACACCCTGTATATGTACGAATTTGTCGAAAATACGAATAATTTCAATAATATATGAAGCTTTTGTCGTTTTAATAAAGAATTATATCGTAGATATATCCGTATGGAAAGGAACTATTGAGAACTATTCGGATTTCTATAGTTACCAATCAATTTCTATAATTATTTGAATAGTAACTATTGGCGACTACGTGCGTAAATAGAAATTGAATAGTAACTATAATAGATTTTTACGAAAGCATAACAGTAGACAGTACATAATACTGCATGAGTTTATTAAGCCGTGCTATATGGAAACCGTGTTCTCGGAGGACTATGTTATAGGAGGGTTGACTGATAATAAAAAATTAGAATCAATTAGTAAAAGTTGTCTCAGGTTTAGGTATTTTTTATAATTAATAATAGATTAAAAAAAATTATTATTTTGTTTTGAAAAGTTCAGGAACTAAGAGTTACTATTCGCCCTAATAGTAAACTACTTATGATTCTAATAGTAGATAATAAATGCTCATAATTATTATTTGCTCCAATATAATAATTCTATTCATGTTTCCAATAGTAGTTATGAATAGTAATGTTATAATAATAATTCTATGAAAAATTTTAAATAGTTATAATTCTCAATAGTTCCTTTCCCTA
>NW_017256436.1:3925656-3927184 GCF_001594055.1 Mycetomoellerius zeteki
CTCCTCTACACGCTCCCGAAGTTTTGCCATTTAATTTGGAAACACCCTGTATATATATATATATATTTAGCCATATCTCAATGGTCAAAGCTCATCTAGTTGCGTGCTTACTTTAATAAACTTTAATAAACTCTGATTAAACACTACGTTAATAACTTCCAATTAGAATTATTGTCAGGCTAAAAATAAATATCTTAAATACTATATGTTGATAAATTCTGTCTTAAAATTCTCACTAATTGTAAGCATTGAAGTTTAAATAAGAAAAAATGAAACTCTTATATACCTACACATAATAACATTATTATTATTACATAAACTGCTTGTGAAAATTTTGCATTTATTTTGATGTAGAAATTAATTTATAATATTAGTTTAAAGTATTATTCTGCATTTATTTGTACATATTGTTTCAAATAGAGCGATAGAAATCATTTATATCTTACACAAACTGCTTCTGTTTTTAGGTACATGTTAATAACATGTGGCGTGAATTCAATGCTTAATCTACAGTCGAATGATCGAATTTACAATCCTCTGCCTCTTTATCACACTGCAGGTGGCATAATTGGAGCTGGTCAAGCACTCATGGGAGGCGTCACCGTCGTGCTTTGTAAAAAATTTAGTGCGTCCAAGTATTGGTCGGAATGCGTTCATTACGAATGTACTGTAAGATCACTCTATTTTTTATACAGTCTTATAGTTTTTTAATTTTTAGAAAGTCACATAGTGTTCAATGTACAAGAGATTTATAGTAAAGAAATTGTGAAATACATTTTTTTAAATTTTTACTTATGAAAATATATTAAATATTTATATATTAAATATATATATATATATATATTAAATATATAATATATTAAATATTTTTTTAGCGCGTTAACGCATTCAATTTTTGATAAATATAACACAAAACCTGATATTAATCTGTTGTTTTATTTTATTTATGGTTTGGCTCTCTCGAAGCACCAGGTTAGTTATATGACGTCAACGGCGAGAAACATGGAATAAATTAATTGTTACGTACAGCTTTGATTTTTAGTTTTCCTTAAAAATATAATAATTAAAAGATATTGCTGCAATATTTCGTGCTGTAGGAACATGATTATATAGAGACAAATTTTCGTATATAAGTATATACGTATATCATATATAGTCATATATGTATGTATATATATTATTTACATTATATATGTATGCATATGTACGCAATATCGTTGTGTGCAAACAAAACTGTAGGCAATCATTTTGTAGGTATAAGGAGCCCTCGCTTCAAAACTATTCATTAATAATAATTGTAGTTATTGTTACTATATTCAATTACTATTCTCATATGTAGTCGCCAATAATTATTATTCAAGTTACTATAGAAATTGAATAATAACCATATAAATCTGAATAATTCCCAATCAGGGCCGTAGAGAGAAAAACCGGGCCCGGGTGAAGAAAATTACGGGCCCCTATTTCGCGCAGGTATTACCCCCAACCAGGAGCGGCAGATTTAGCAGATTTTGTAAAATTCACGTAT
>NW_017256436.1:3927883-3931919 GCF_001594055.1 Mycetomoellerius zeteki
CCCCCCCCCCCCTCTCGTCAGATCTGTTCCCAATTGTTATCAATAATTCCTTTTTACGGGACACAACCAGTCTGGGGTATTGGGAGAGTCAGATCTTAAACAGAAATATGGAATTGTCTAAGAAAGTAAAAAGTATCAAAATTTTTTAATCATATCTTGACATATCATATCTGTTATATTTTTCAGTTTTTTTGCATTTTCAAAGAAACATATTATATTAAAGATCTTATATATAGATAGTGATAGAACTAGAATCGATTAATTTTCTCTCTACATTATCAATTCTCTCTGCAATAACATTTCTGAGAAAGGATACACTTTCATAAAATGTTGTATATATCTTGAAATTTTCAAAGAAATTATTAAGGATATACTTACTTTTTAGATTTATTTATATTTTTTTGCTCAAAAGTTCTTTAATTAATGTACTAGTAATTTTCGTAAAATTTTCTGTTTATGTAATTTTAAATAATCCTTGTTTTATTAAAATTTTTTAAACTGAATTAAAGGTTTTTTCAATCTATCTTTTGAAGTCTAATGATTCAAATTGTGTTTTAATCAAGAAATGATTACTGCTGTATTTTTTTTCATAAAAATCATTTTTTGCTAAATATTTTCATAAAATCTTATATTGATCATTTGTAATAATTTAACTTTTTAACGCGAATAACGAGCGACGGATAAAACCTACTGGAGGTCACTCAGGGTCAACATATGTCAAGATTAAGATCATTGGGGGTGCTCCTCTAATCTAAACTTTTACCATTGACTTATGTATACGCGCGCGAACACAAGACCGTTAAATTTAATAATATTATTAGTAGTAAATTTACAATTGTTATATCATAAATATATGTATGTATTTAAAATATTTATATATTAACAAATTTTGTCAGTTATTATACAAAATGTACAATGCGTTAATTTTTAAATTTGTGTTCTTTAAGTTTCTGCATTAATTAATTTCATAATTATTAAGATTTTATTTGTTTTAATAATAAAAATTATATTTGTATTTTAGGTAGCACAATATATTGGAGAAATCTGCCGTTTTCTTCTTACAGTTCCATCAAACGAGTATGATTCAATGCATAAAGTACGCTTAATGTTTGGAAACGGTCTGAAGCCACAAATTTGGGAATCTTTTGTTAAGAGATTTGGCGTGAAGCAAATAGGCGAGTTTTATGGAGCTACAGAAGGAAACTCAAATCTCGGTAACTCGTCTATCTTTCAATTACTTTATTGTCAGAAGAATTTTACTATTAAATACGATAAATTTTGAGAACAAATAATACATTTTTTTAAATATAGATTAATAATAAGTTTACCTTTATAGAAATTGCTGATATGGTTAAGTCTTTTTAACAAATAAATAATCATTCGTAATTATTGATAATAATAATAGTTAACTTACTATTTTATAGTTGTCGAGAGTGTGTGTAGTTATTTTTAGAAATATTTCTAATTTGCAGTCAACATTGACAATAAAATTGGTGCTGTTGGTTTCATACCAAGATATGCTAGCGTTTTGTATCCAGTTGCACTGTTGAAAATTAATGAAGAAACAGGAGAATTATTGAGAGGATCAAATGGATTCTGTATACCTTGTAAACCTGGTGAATATCATCAAATTTTATGTTATAAAGATTTTATTTTATACTAGAAAAGATTATAATTTTTCCTTCGCGTAGTTTGCTATCAGTACCTATTAGCGCAACACCAGATAATTAAATTACCAGATATCGGATATCCGGTCAGATCTCCGATAGGGCAATGTAAATTTAAGAAATACAACAATGTGATCTTTGTTAAGATACGAAGATAATAATGTGAAGATAACAATTTTTAACTGTGAAGATAATAATTTTTTGGAAAGCGGTCAAAAGCATGCTAAAGTACAAGTTTCAAGCTTTAAAATGCTTCCTTATTTTTTGTTTACAATGATTTTTTTATTTTAACGAGTTATGGTGATTTGAATATTGTACAATTTTAAGTTCCATGTTTGGAAACTTTCCGATGCTAGTATATATACATATAGTTAGGACAATACATAATTATATTACTTTTATGTTATTTGTTTAGGTGAACCTGGCGTTTTTGTAGGTAAAATTAATTCAAAAAAGGTGATAAACGAATTCAGCGGCTATGCTGACAAAAAGGCTTCAGAACAAAAAATTGTACATGATGTCTTCAAGAAAGGCGATCGCGTCTTCAATTCTGGTCAGTGATAATATAAAATATAGTGTAATCTATTTATTAGGAATAATCATATAAACTATATGTTATTTAATTTTCCGAATAGGTGATATTTTAGTTATGGATGAACTTGGATACTTTTACTTTAAGGACAGAACTGGTGATACATATAGGTTTGTAGGTACTTTTAATATGCAATTAATATTAATACAATCAAACTTTCTTAAAAATTATTAAATTATTATAAACATTTCTAGAATGAAATCAGTAATTAAATCAGCAAGTATAATAAATAAGAATTCGACTAATTATATTTTATTTTAAAATTGAAATATTAGGTGGCGAGGTGAAAATGTTGCTACTTCGGAAGTGGAGGCCGTCATAAGTAATGTGATAGGTCTCAAAGATGCAACTGTATTTGGTGTTGAGGTAAATAACAATGAAGTCATTGTTTACTCATAAAATAATCGATTTTGAATAAAGAAAATATAGATAATGAAGCATAGCAATTCATATCATAAATTTGTTCGTATCATAAAATTGTTTTATAGTTGAAGAAACATACATATTATTTCTGAGAATGAGAATATTAATCACTGCGGTGAGAATATAAACATCTCACCTGATAATTTTGATGATGCAGTTCCTCTCGAAAAATTGAACGATAAATGGTTCGTGAATTTGAGCAACATTGACATTCCCACTAATGTAAAAAATTTATTACAATTAGGAGAAGGTTTCGGCTTACCTGTTAACAAATATAATTTAGACAAAACTACAGTAGAGTTTATTAAGCATATTGAAAGTAATATAAATGGTCGACCTAAGAATATAACTAATTTTGTTAGACACAATTCTACAAATATACTAGAAAAATTTCAGAAAGATTTTCCAATAAATATACCTAACGATAAATTACTCTATGATTGGCAATTGATCACTAAAGAATTTTTAAAAAACCATCCTAATGTGTTAGTCACAAAAGCTGACAAGGGGAATGTCACTGTTGCTCTAAATAAAGATAACTATGTCGAAAAAATGGAGGAGATTTTATCAGACAAGGACACTTATGAAATTATTAACAAAGATCCAACCAAAAAAGTTACCAGCGACTTACGTTCCTTATTAGTTAGATGGAAAAGCAATAAATTTATTGACGATTCCACATATCGAAGGTTACTCATGGCTGATGGTATTATTCCAAGGGCATACGGTTTAACTAAGATCCATAAACAGGAGAACCCGTTAAGAATTATTGTATCATCTACTAAGAGTCCATTATATTATTTTTCGTTACATCTGCATAATATCATCAACGATTCTATAGGTGCTTCTTAGAAGCACCTAGCTACATCAGGAATAGTTTTCAAGTTGTCGAAAAACTATAAGATATTTGCATCGAATCTGACTATTTGCTAGTATCATTAGATGTAGTTTCTTTGTTTACGAATGTTCCCATAGAGTTGGTGTCTGATGGTATTGCAAAGAGATGGGATTATATATCGGGGAAGACTGTTATACCATTAAATGAGTTTTTAAATGCTATTCGTTTGGTTTTGAACTCCACCTTTTTTATGTTTAATAACAAATATTACAAACAGATTTTTGGTACTCCGATGGGTTCTCCGTTATCTCCAATTGCGGCGGATATAGTCATGCAAGATTTCGAAGTAACAGCAATTGAAAAATTACCTATTAAGCTTTTATTTTATTTTCGATATGTGGATGATATTATTTTAGCGGCTCCATCTGAAAGTATTAATGGCATCTTAAACATTTTTAATTCTTTACATAGTAGATTACAATTCACTATGGAGGTTGGCATAGATGGAAAACTAAG
>NW_017256436.1:3933284-3958803 GCF_001594055.1 Mycetomoellerius zeteki
AATGGTGGCTATATTTGACCCAGAAAATTCTTTGGACCTGAAGGGATTGGTAGGAAAGTTGAAGAAAGTTTTGCCGAATTATGCCATACCTCGTTTTATTCGTATTCTATCAGAACTGCCTATGACTGGTAATAAATTTATTGTTGTCATCTTTAGCTGACCTTTATATTTATTTATAATGATATAATTTTTTTCTTTGTGTAGGAACGTTTAAATTAAAAAAGAAAGATCTTCAACGAGATGCTTTTGATATTAAAAAGGCAAGTACCGTTTTCATATGTTTTAATTCTTAAAAAATAGAAACAATTGTTGTAAAAATCATTTTTGCAGGTTAAAGATCCGATTTATTTCCTTAACAATGATACCTACATAAGGATGACTGATGAACATTATAATAATATCGTCAACAAAAAAATCCGATTATAATTCTTCTTCGTGATATATTTTCTGCAGAGAAATGTCCTTTTTAAAACAATGTGGGATTTAGGGACTTCTTCTGTAACTCTTAACATTTGTAACAGTAGTGTTAAAGTGTCGTTGCACAGATTTTGTACATGATAAAAAAGTTACTCAACTGTGACGCTACAGTTACAGTTGTTAAGCGTTACAGAATAGATCCCTTAGGCCGAGTCTACAATGAGTCGGTAATTGGTTGCTTGCCAACTCTATCCATTCACTGATTTCATCCCGATCAATTCCGATTCATCGACTATTCTTCAGATTCACTTCCAACTCACCGACTACAGACTATCGACTCATTGTAGACTCGGCCTTAGACCCCGGACTTAAAAGTAATTGTTTTTTACGATATTCCAGTGTTGCAGATTAAACTATACACAGTTATCACTATTTTATTGTGAACCAATGAACTATCATACATGTCTTCTTTCGTAAAAGCGTATATAAGGAAGCACGTATTGTTTCCAAGAAGAAATAATATGTGAGATATTTTTTATTAGGATAATTATATGACTGATACTTTACAATTTATGAATTATTTCTATATCAGAATTACGTCAATGTGACGAATATATTCCAGTGTAAATGACAAAATATAGTATAATAGACAATTATTTACTCAATTGTTAAAAGGATAAGAAACAGATATTTTTTTAAAAGTTTAAATGCTTTATGTAGTTATACCTTTTCAGATTATATTCTTCATTTCATCTTATTTAAATAAAGAAAAACAAATTAAGTTTAAAAAACTCTTTCTTTGCATTTGCAGATTTTATTAACATTAAGTTCGTTATAAAAGATTTATAATAATTTTTGTAAATAATTCTAAGGCAAGAATCTTAATGGATACAAAAGAAATAATGTAATGAAAGAATTTTAACGGACATAAAAGGAAAAAATGCATCTGTTAAAATAACAAGTATTATATTTTGTCCATTTAGATTACATTGATAACTAATTGAATACCTTATTATAAGTCTTCGAGCTACAATTATTTATTTGTTAAAATTTACATGTATTACGCTGTAAAATAAGCTTTAAATTTGAGACATCGAAAATCTGTACGATTGCGACACACGGTCGATATCTTACTTTCTTCCTGTAGATAAAAATTTGTATACATGATTGTAGTATTGACATAATTATAATGTTTATATAAGTTATAATTGTAATGTTGACATTTGGATACGATAATATCTCGGCGCTAAGAGCACGTGCGTGATATACCGATAGTTAATTTGTGGACGATAAATTAACTTTCGTTATTAAAAATTTTTGATGTTTAGATTTGTACCATTGCAATTATACCATTTAATCAATATTGCACTGCATTAATTAAAAGTATCTATTCGTATATTACAGCGAAATTATGTTTTCGTATGCGTTTAAATTTCTTTACGGGGTTACAATATTTAAAATATAGCACGATCTACAATTGACTATAGGATCTTTGTGCTCTTGTAATTCTCTTATTTATGTAAGTAGTATTATGCACATATGTTTTCGCTTAAAATAGTTAAAAATTTATTATTTACTCATTGTTATTCAATATTTTTGTACTATGAACAAGTGACAATATTTTTCAGTTCCTGTAAAGATGTATGTATACATATTCAGAAGTGACATTTAACAGAATTGTCAGTATCTATTTTTGAAAATGTACGATCGTTACATAAATAAAGAAATTTATTATAACGAGAGTAGTTATCAGAATATTTTTTTATTTTTTCTTTTAAATAAATATTTACTAAATAAAGACAAGACATCGTAATATATAAATATAATCAGAAGATAATAAAATTAAAAAAAACTTTTTTTTATTGAAATGTAAATTATACATTACATTTATCTTATATGTTCATATTTTATATTTTTCTTACTTTGTAGTAATTTAATAATAATATATATATAATAAAAAAGAGAAGAATTCTTTTTATGAGCTATATCTTTTCTAGTAAACACCAATTAACAGTAATATCACATCAATGTTATAATTTTACACTTAACAATATAAATATAATATAACACAAGTTGTATTATCGTTATTAAAATTACAATTATTACGATTAAATACAGAATGTACTATTTTATTAAAATTTAGCTACATTTCTTAGCATGACTTTAAGTATGACTGTAACGAAGTTATGGCCTTAAATAAAGCAATCTTATCGCGCTCTGATAGCTGTTTAGATTATATATAGTATGCTTAAATATTTTGGAAATGTTTTATCAGATAACTAAACTTTTCCATTGTAAGAGGTATAAACAGTTTGATACAAGTTTTATATAAGAATCATTTACTTAATATTATTACCTTAGTATTTAAAAAAATATTAGAAGTTTTATAATTTAACATATTAAAACAATTGTATTGCTAATATATAAGTAATATATATTATGAAGAATATTTTCGATAATTCATTAAATAATATTAATTAAGAGTTCTGGAGGTATAAAATCTATTGACAGTTAGTGAGTTATTTTTCAGAGGAAAAATTACTAAAATAAAAATTTATATACGTTTCTTAATATTATTTTCTGTTCACCCGATATATTGTCTGAAGCGACTTCTTTGTGCGCAGTCTCTTGATCAGTGATACTCATTTTTATCATTTTTGTATATTTTTAAAATACATATATCCACATATTCATTGATATATAATTTTATAGTAATATTAACTTTTAATTATTGAGACTCTCTCTCTCTCTCTCTATTACACAAATAAAGAAATTTGTTTGCTCAAATCTTCCATTTTTCTATCTATTAAACAGTCTTTAAGAGAGAATTAATTTAATTTAAAGAGATTATATTTCATAAAGTAATTATTATAAATTATGTTACATATTTCATCATTTTTTATAATATATCAAATATAATAAAATAAAATAAAGAAAGGTCCAATTAATATTAAGACTGCAAACATCAACTATATAACTAACCAATAATATGACTGTTTAATTCCATTTAATAGAATCAATAATATAACTGTTACATATTATATAATTGTTATATGTTATGATACAGTTGTATTATTGAGTGGGAAGTTATAACTAACAATAATGTTATTGTTAGTTAATGTTTGCTGGGAAATTTAAATTGTGTACTATTTCTGAATTAAAAACTATTATTATTGTAATGTAATTATTGTATCGTAACAGTGTTAAGTGTCGACTCTATTACTCAATTCGTGATTGAGAACCTTCAATAGTAACCTTGCTGTTGATATTACTCGCACTATCCCTACTCGTACAGTAGCAGTTGCTCCAATATCACAGTCTGGTGCTGTTAGAATCGCGTGGCTGAAAATATACATGGTGCTGGATACATAGTGTCAAGAAGACATTAACAATATTGCACTTATTGTTATGATGTTG
The DNA here is from genome assembly GCF_001594055.1 of Mycetomoellerius zeteki. Lineage (NCBI taxonomy): Eukaryota > Metazoa > Arthropoda > Insecta > Hymenoptera > Formicidae > Mycetomoellerius > Mycetomoellerius zeteki. The sequence goes on from NW_017256436.1 coordinate 3,937,119, forward strand.
TAATATATATGACGTTATTGCGTTATAACAAAATTATTAAAGCAGCAATTATTATTGACAGTGGAATTTTTTTGACGTGTTGGCGTAGAAATACAGCTGACGTACACAAATATCGAGTGCTTTTATATACGCATGCGCAAACAAGAGTTATAAATTTCAAATCCAATTTTAAATTACTTTTTTAGAATATATCGTACTTTTTCTTCTGCTCTTAGTTTTAAAAGCTGATTAATATCTTATTAACGCTATTATACGTTAAAATATCATGTTAAAAATGAAAAAGACTTCCAAAATGTTTTATCAGATAATTAAATCTTCTTTTATGTGAGCGACGTTAACTAGTTTCTTATCAGAAGTATTGTGCTTAACTTGTGCATCAACAGTGTGCATATATACTTGTTTTCATAGAGAGCGAAGGTATTATTATTAAATGAAATATGTGTGTGTGTGTGTGTGTATCATATTTAAGATTAAACAAATAACTAAAGAGTTTAAAGTTATTTATTGCAATGAATTACGAATTATTTATTTTATTTTATTCCAATGAATGTAATAATATTACATAGTTTTTATTATATACATTATAATACAAATTGTATTATTTCAAGATATATATATTGTGTTTTGCATAAAATTATTAGGTAATAAAAAAAATTTTGTTGCTTTTCCAAAACACAAAGTTTAATATATGGAACGTACCGAAAGACTTGATAGATTGTATTACAATATTGATATTGCGAACAAAATGATAAGAGTTACAATATAAGTTTAAACTGGAAAATAAAAACTATGCACAGCCCAAAAGATATGATAGGCTTTTGGAGAAGCTTTTATTTTAAGTTTAAACTTATACTGTGTATACATGTACAAAAAAAACTAATACGATTGGAATATTCATTTTCAGGTTAATTTTCACAATAACATCTTTTCAATTTTTGTATACATATGTATATATAAAATTCTACAGATCATATTTTCAATATCATTGATGTTTGAAATACAATCTACCGGATCTTTTGCATTATCTATATCATGGGCTACGTTCGGAAACATCACCCGAGTGATCCCGTGTGTCGTTTCATCCTTGTTATTGGCTACGTTTACACCGTGCATTTAGGTCGCGGCCTATACAATAGATGTCCTTGTTTATCCTGTAGGTTAAACAAAGACACCTATTGTATAGGTCGCGGACTAAGCGCACGATGTAAACGTAGCTAGTCACCCAATGTTAAATAAGGATAAAACGATACATGGGAACACCCAGGTGATGTTTCTGAACGCAGCCATGGTGGAATTAGATAAGGTGACCCATTGCGCATAATGGCGGAGATTCCGCCACGTGTTCTGAGAGCTCGACCAATGAGAAATTGAGCTTATTTGCAGTGCGAACGAGTCTCAAGTCAATTTCTGCAAATGACCTCAAAACTTGATTGATTGACAGATTCCCCTACTACTTACTGTCCTCTACTACTTACTGTACTTACTGTACATGAGAATGGGTCACCTTATCTAATTCCACCATGACCTACATTAAACTTTGAAGTTTTAAAAAACAATAGAACTTTATTGATATATATTATCTGATAGTTATAATCATAAATAAAGAAATATTTTAACTTGTACAAATTAAGTGCATTTGCACAATATAATATTTCTTTTCTTTCAAATTAGGGTTTATCTACGGGTTTATAAACTAGGTTTCATCCATGGAGATATCAATGGAAAACGATAAATTCCAATTCTCCATAGATCGTGGTGGCACATTTACTGATATATACGCTAGATGTCCTGGGGGTAAAATTCGAGTTATGAAATTACTATCCGTAGATCCTAGTAATTATAACGACGCGCCGACAGAAGGCATTCGTAGGATACTAGCTGAGGTATATGTTATTTTAACCAATTCAAAGAGAGTTATGGAAAAATAATTTTATAATTCTTTACAATTTGGAATTTATTAAAAAAAAATATTACATATTTTTTGTCTAATAAATTACAGCCAGTACGAGTTTGAAAGTATGTAATTTGCACAAGCAAAATTATAAAGCATACATATAGTTTAAATAAATTATAAAGTTATACAATGTATATGAAAAAATCTGCGAGCAAAAGTACAGATAATATTAGATTGTATTACAGAATAGAAAATATATTACATAGAATGAAATCTCATATACGAAATACTTTAAATATTTTACGACTATTTATTAATTTTAGGAAGGTAGCATTAAAACGGATGGAGCAATCGATACCTCTAATATAGAATGGATCAGAATGGGAACGACAGTTGCCACTAATGCGTTATTGGAAAGAAAAGGCGCGAAAATGGCGCTATTAATAAATGAGGGTTTCATGGATCTTCTATACATCGGCAATCAGTCCCGGCCAAATATTTTCGATTTGGTTTGTATAGTTGAATTTAACATATTTATATTAAGAAAAATGCTACAGATTGCAGCATATATTGCTTTATCGTGAAATATTGTATATAGTACAGAAATTTATAAACGCATTTGTTCTATCATTTGAATTAATTTTTGTTAAATGTTTACAGGAGATAGTGATGCCGGAGGTTTTGTATAAACATGTAATAGGAGTAAAATGTAGAGTAATTCCCGCTCTGCCGGGAAGTTGTCGTATGGAGAATCAGTCATGGCGAAAGGTAAAAGGTTCTACCGGCGAAGATCTGTACGTTATTCAAGAACTTGATGAGGTACAATTGAAGGAAGATTTGAAAACACTTCGTAATCTAGGAATAGATAGTCTTGCTGTCGTTCTGGCACATAGCTATACGTTAGTAAATTTGTTTGATTAAATAAAAATCTTTTTGTTAGAGAACAGTTTTTCAGTTTTTCAGAAAAATGATTTCTAAAACCACACAATTAAATGAACAGTTTTTGAAAAATGATTTCTAAAACCACACAATTAATGCTTATAATTTGTTTCAATTTTATATGCTTATTTAAATTTTGCTATTGCACTTTTATAATATAGTTATGCAGCTCACGAGATTAGAATTGGCGAATTAGCGCGAGAAGCAGATTTCTCACAGATATCTCTTTCACACGAGGTGATGCCGATGACGAGAATGGTTCCCAGAGGCTTTACTGCATGTGCAGATGCTTACTTGACGCCACACATTAAAAACTACGTACAGGTAATGTTATCTTTATAATATTACATACATGAAATTTGAGTTCCTTTATAATTATTTATATAAAGTTCCTTTCTATCTCTTCTTTCCAAAATAACAATTAAAATATACATTCAAGGTATAGATTTCTATTTCTAAACTGTAATGAATAATTTTTTAGGCTTTTTCTTCAGGGTTCAAAGACAACTTGAAAGGTGTCAATGTATTGTTTATGCAGAGCGACGGTGGATTAACACCTATGAATTCGTAACTATTAAAGTTTATTTTTGAAAGTTATTTTAAATTATTTTTCTTATTATCGCATAAATTAAATAATATTATGTTTTGCTGGCACGTTAAAGTTTTAATGGGTCACGTGCTATACTTTCTGGACCAGCTGGTGGCGTTGTTGGATATGCAATGACAACTTATGGAAAGGAGACTGATCTACCAGTGATCGGATTCGACATGGGCGGTACATCTACTGATGTAAGTCGATACGGAGGAAGTTACGAGCACGTTTATGAGAGCACCACGGCAGGCATTACTATACAAGCTCCGCAGGTATTATTGTTTCTTATGATAAATATATTACTTAAAAATATTAAATATCTTTTTGTGAAGAGATTTAGCTGAAATAAAAAAATTGGGTTAAAGTTGGATGTCAATACAGTTGCGGCAGGAGGTGGATCAATGCTTTTCTTCAGATCAGGTCTCTTTGTGGTTGGGCCTGAGAGTGCGGGAGCTCATCCTGGACCCGCGTGTTACAAAAAGGGTGGTCCACTAACTGTAACGGATGCCAATCTCGCGTTGGGTCGTCTGTTGCCTGAATACTTTCCTCAAATTTTTGGGCCTAAGGAAAACGAACCGCTTGATGTGTCTCGTACATTAAGTTTGTTCACAACACTTACCTATGAGGTAATTTCTTTTACATTACTTTTACAAAAATATTTTTACAAAAAAATATCTACATTCTGAATCTATTTTTTTTTTTGTAAAAGAATGAATTTTTCTGAATTGAAGAAAAAATTTATTGTATTGCATTCGATTTACAAAATGTTTGCATATGTCGCAGATCAATGAATTTTTAAAAAATGATGAAGCTATGTCAATCGATGAAGTGGCAATGGGATTTATTAGGGTCGCGAATGAAACCATGTGCCGACCGATTCGTGCGTTGACTCAAGTACAGTTAAATCGAATTTATTTTTTACTAATGACAAAGTAACGTACTATGGTCGTTCTTAAATTATCTTTAGTTTCTTTTTATGTAGGCAAAAGGTTATGACACTTCTCGTCATGTCCTGGCATGTTTCGGTGGTGCCGGAGGACAACATGCCTGTGCAATCGCTCGATCGTTGGGTATAAGTACGGTTTTTGTTCATAAGTATGCCGGTATTTTGTCAGCTTATGGGATGGCATTGGCAGATGTTGTTGAAGAGGCACAAGAACCAAGCGCTAAAACTTACAATCACGGTAATTTACGAGATAACAAAATTCTCTTTAATTATGTTGCGTGTTCCTTCATTTTAATATTCTTTTTTATCTACAGAAAACTTCGCTCGTTTGGACGATCGGTTAGATGCGATGGAAGCCAAAGTCAAAAGTAGACTTCGCGCACAAGGATTTTTTGATTCTCAAATACAAACGGAACCATTTCTTCACTTACGTTATGAGGGCACTGACTGCGCTTTAATGTGCACTCCTGCAAGTCAGGATTCAATGAGCGTCACTACTAGACACGGAAATTTTCTCGCTACTTTTCTCGAAAGGTAAGCGTTTGATTTGAATAAATCTTGTCTTTAATTATTTATTTATGAACTATTTTTTAATTAGATATAAGACAGAATTTGGTTTTACGATACCAGACCGTAAGATTTTAGTTGATGATGTGAGAGTTCGAGGAATTGGAAAATCTGAAATTCCAGAGGATCTTATATTGCCTCCTTCACAAGCTTCACCAAAAGCTGAAAAGGTTAGATAAAAAATGTAGAAAATATCTTAAGTGATCGTTAAACTATTTTTTCTTAAACTATTTCTTTCTTTTAAATCAAATTTTACTTTTAGAGGACGGGAGTCTATTGTTAAATTGTTCTTACAGCCAGAGTAAGATTTATTAAAATTTATTATTACATTGTATTTCTGCCTCAAAATATGATACTGTTTCAACGTCACTATGGTGACTTTTTCTCATCCTGAAAGGGCGTGTTCGAATTCCTACCCGAGTGCTCCCCGGGTGTTATGTCATCCTTGTTTAACATTTGGTAAACGATAAAGATGGTGTGACACTCGTGTGGAAATCTAAACTCAGCATAAGAGTTATAACTTTTTAAAACTTAATATTGAATTCTGTTACGAATCAAGAAAAGTTTAAAAATCACGAGGTAAAAGTCGTCGATTTTTGCCCCTTATAACCGTCTTACATCCATCGAGTTTTCGTACGTTTCTTTCCTTCTCTATTTCAACTCTAGCACAACAAATATTATATATTTGATGGTTTTTGAGAATTAAAATTAAAAACGATCATTACGTATTTCATTTTTATGGCAAAAATCTTATGCTTATTTACTCACTTCATTCACATTTTTATATACGTTCCTTTATGTTTATGAAAAACTGATTGCTCCACGTGATTCTGGAGCCTAAAAATTATAAAAAAAGCATATATGTTTCACTTCCCGACTGGGGGTAGGAATCGACGACTTTTACTCGTTCTACTTTAAAAATATGAACTTTTTAGACCACTATGGTATACTTCGAAGGTGGCTACCAGGAAACAGGCGTCTATCAGTTAAATTCGTTATCTTCTGGAGATATTTTACATGGTCCTGTCATTATTATGGATAGTTTAAGCACACTTTTAGTGGAGCCAGATTGCATTGCGGAAATTACTATCCGCGGTGATGTAAAAATAATGATTGGACAAGGTCGGCGAACAAAAGTCACCACTGATCTTGATAGTATTCAGCTTAGTATTTTTTCGCATCGTTTTATGAGCATTGCTGAACAAATGGGTCGGTATGTAATCAGTAAATAATTTTAACGTTTCAAATATTTAATTAATTATTTTTTTAACATTTTTAAATATTGCAAAGTAATATTTGTGTTTCCAATTTTTGATAGAGTACTTCAAAGGACTTCAATTTCTACTAATATTAAAGAGCGATTGGACTTCTCATGTGCGATTTTTGGCCCTGATGGTGGTCTTGTTTCAAACGCTCCTCATATCCCAGTGCATCTGGGCGCCATGCAAGAAACTGTACAATATCAGATGAAAGCATTTAATGGCAAATTTACGCCGGGAGATGTCATCCTGTCTAATCATCCATTAGCAGGCGGTTCCCATCTTCCAGATTTAACAGTTATCACGCCAGTATTTTACAAGTTTGTACATTCTTTGCATTTCGTAACTAAAAAAATGTTTTTGGGAAACGTTATACTAATGCTATATTTATTAGACGCAATTTTGTAACAAAAGAAGATATATTGTTAATATTTTAATACTAAATGTCTTAATTTTTTCTTTTATTCGTGTTAAATGTTCCTTAAGTGTACTATACTCGAATTTTATATGCACCTTAGAGATGTGCCTACACCGGTATTCTTTGTGGCCAGTAGAGGTCATCATGCTGATATTGGTGGTATTACTCCGGGTTCTATGCCACCACACTCAACGAGTTTGAGTCAGGTACGAGAATATGGTTTCCGAATAGATTTTAAGACAATTGTACATAAATATTGTATTTTTTTATAGGAAGGCGCTGTCTTTAAAACTTTTCTGTTAGTACATGAAGGAATATTTCAAGAAGAAGAACTCACAGAGACCTTAATGGCACCGAGCAAAGTACCGGGAAGTTCGGGAACCAGAAATCTCTCAAACAACATTAGTGATCTCAAAGCTCAGATCGCAGCTAATCAAAAAGTAATGTTCAATTATTTATTCAAATTAGTCAAATTTATGTAAATTAAATATACATAAAATATGTTTCCTTCTGTAAGGGTTTTCAATTAGTAAACGAGCTAATTGATACATACAGTCTCGAAGTAGTGCAAGCGTATATGGATTATATTCAAAGTAATGCTGAAGTTGCCGTTCGAGAAATGTTGAAGTCGATAGGTACGAAAATTAAAACGCGAAGAGGAAAAGAAATCGATATCAATGCCGTTGATTACCTTGATAACGGTAGTCCCATCAAGTTACATGTGGATCTCGATATAAACAAAGGCGAAGCAATTTTTGATTTTAGGTATAATTTTAACTCATATTTGTAATAATTGTAATTTAGCAGGCGATATTATTTTTTAGTTTTTATAATAATTATTATTTGTCTTTCGTATTTTATTGTTTTTTATATACTTCTTAACACATGAACGTATAACTTATTATTAAATTAATGATTAATATAATTTTTAATATTATTTCCAACTTTAGTTTGCGATTCAAGTTCTAGACAAACCTAATTGACTTATCGAACTGAACTGCAACTTATAGAACTGAAAAATTTGTTTGCAAATTTGCATATGAACATTATCAAGTATCAAAATCGGCTTTGATTGAAATTTTTTTTTTTTTATTTGTTCTTATCGGTCTAAATTTCACTTATATGTATAATGTATAACATTTGTCTATATAGTCTAAATAATATTCTTCAAAAAATATATGTTTACTTTTTTTATTGCTTCTTGCAAAATTCAGTCCTATAATAATTTCATATAACATATTATAAATTGTGTAATAATTTACAAGATATCAAAATCTAAATTCGCAGTGGAACGGGTTGTGAAGTATGGGGTAATTGCAACGCACCACGTGCCATAACGTTGTCTGCAGTAATTTATTGTTTAAGGTGTATGGTTGGACGTGATATACCATTAAATCAGGTAATGTTCTTTTGGATTTTTTAAAGAAAATCTAATAATGCACTTGGATTAATTTAATATTGTCTGTAGGGTTGTTTGAAGCCTGTGAAAATAATTATCCCTAAAGGATCGTTACTCGATCCTTCTGAGGATGCAGCGGTGGTAGGCGGCAATGTCTTGACATCTCAACGTATTGTTGACGTAATCTTGGCAGCTTTCGAAATTTGCGCAGCCTCGCAGGGTTGTATGAACAATGTAACCCTTGGTACTGAGAAGTGGGGTTATTACGAGACAGTTGCTGGTGGAAGTGGAGCAGTAAGAAGAAATTATAAGCTTTAGATGATATATATTTGAGCCTTAAAATAAGTTCTGGCTAATAAATTATCTAAATAATTATAATAATTAAAAAAAATAAATTGAAATATTATTTGAATATTAAAAATTAAAAGATATAATAATAATTATTATAATGCTTTTTATATCACAAAAGTTTTATATAACATAAGATAAAAAAAAGTTGTAACATTCTATATTAATTTTACGTATATTTTAGTGGTATGTACAATAGATATTTGTTTAGTAAATATATTTGTGTTCTCCAGGGACCGATATGGCATGGCAGAAGCGCTGTTCACACGCATATGACTAACACAAGAATAACAGATCCAGAAATACTCGAGCTTCGCTACCCAATTATACTTAACCGCTTCTCCATTCGATGCGGAAGTGGAGGTAATGGAGCGTATATCGGTGGCGATGGTGCTATACGTGAAATGATATTTAGGTGATTAAACGCGCATTTCTATGTAGATTATGATTATTTATATAAATTTTTCTTTTATTTAATATTACGTTTTGAAGATAATACATAAAAAATAACTGTTGGCAAAAAATACTCTTATTTATAAATTTTTAAAAAAATATTTGTTTGCAGAGCTCCGATGACCTTATCTGTATTAACTGAACGGAGAGTGTATCATCCACCTGGATTTAATGATGGTGAAACTGGAGCATGTGGCTTAAATATTTTGGTACGGACTGATGGCAGACACATCAATTTAGGTCCGAAAGCTGCTGTTCCAGTTTATGAGGGGGTAAGTAATTTTAAATGATATCTTTTGTAAACATAGTCAATATCTCACAATTTTTATAAAAAAATAATTTGTCTGAAAATATAATAATTTATTACGTTACGATAAATACAATAAGTTTTTCAATATTGAAAAGTTTAAATTAATCCCTAAATTATGAATAAATACGGCCTCAATTATACAGCTAAAAAAATTAGACATCTATATTTTTTGTTTATTTGGAACTTTTTTACCCGCATTATTACCTATTGTCTAGTATTATATATACATAATTTTAAAGGGTTTTTGAAACTTTTTATTTAATGTCTTTGTTATTGAGAGATACGTGTACTGTTAGTGATTATATATATTTCATATGTTTTGTGAAATGAAATGAATTGTATTATGAAAGTAAAGATAAGAAATCATTTAAGAAATCTATATATTAAAAAATTTGTTTAATATTAAAATTGTCAAAATATGTTCTGTACTTGTCAAAATATATTTTGTGTTATCTAATTAAAACTGTTACAGTTACGTAACTGTTATTATTTACAGTGAGTGCAAAAAGTATCATTTAGCAATACTTGTATATAAAGATTCTTTTAATAATTATCTTATCTGTGAAATAATGAGTTTGTTTTATAAAATAATAAGTAATAAATGTATACAATTGGCTTTATTTTTTCATAATAATTTTTAATGGCTCTCTATATATGCAAATGTAATTGACGTATTTTGCTTCTATACACTATGTGCTATAAATCTCTATTAATATGCGATTTGATTTTATGGCAAGAGCAAATGCAATTTTCCAAAAATTTTGATAACGTTATTTTGCGACATAGTATCGCTTCGAAGTTTCGGTGGAATAGTTTGTAGTGGTTTAATCAAAAGTTGGGATGTGTGTACGACCGCACGCACATGCAAAAACTCGTAGCAGTGTAATTTGACCGCTTCTCCTGGTTATTTCTTCTCATTGCATTTAATAATTATATTCGTAATTTAATAATAATAAATGCAATAGTCGACTACTGTCTAAAATACAATGTATGTATTCATATTCGCTGAAATATATTAAAGCGCATGCTGCAAACAATTATAATACATAAATTTTTATTTGTTACAATAATTTAATGTACAACGGCAATACATATTATAAATACAGACATCCACAATCATTATTTATATTTTTTATGTCACTTTATACACTCAAACGTCTTTATCTTAAATATAAATTATAAAAATGGAATTATAAAATAAAATTATAATATGTTCTAGTTTAAAGAAAGAAATAACATTTTGAATTAATTCTACGTTATTCGCGTAAGGTATAAAACACCCCGCCTTAGAATTTTAATAAATTTACAGTGTAAAACAACTTTTATCGATCAAATATCTCAAATAAGTAGGGCTAAAAAAATATTTAAGACATAAATCATTAATTTTTTTCTTTTCAGCTTTTGGTGTTTACCAATATAATACTTTGATTATCTTAATAACATGCAATTATTGTTATTACGAAAGTTTAGCTAACAAATTTTTCTGATCAAATTTATACGGTTCCTTTACAGGATAAGTTCATTATTGAAACTCCAGGTGGTGGTGGTTATGGTTCCGTTTACAAAGACAAGCAAGCTGAAAGATCTTCGGTCTATTCGAAGACTTACGATTCACAATATTTATCAACAAGATCTACATCAGAATACCAAGATACAAAATCTAATAAAAGTTTGCATAATTTTGCAGAACGCGGAAGTGTTTTTGAGTATCGTATGGCCCAGGAATCTGTTTAGTAAAACTCATAATTGCCATAAACGCGATGAGTTATATTGTAGTATAGAAAATATATGTATGTATCGCGTAAAAAACGAACGTGCATAAGTTGCAATAGTTGCACTCATGTTACAATATATTGTAATTATTATTTAGTTATTTAGATTCAAATTATGTATTTTTAATCATATATATATACATATATATTGTTATGTATTTTTAAGCGTGCATTTATTTTAATAAAAATATCCTCAAATTATAATTTTGTATAATACATTATGTTAGTAATTTAAAAAAAAGTTTTCGTAAAATTTCCAATTCTTATTTTAATTTTTGTTACAATTGGTACCGTCACTTCCAAGTCAATTGATTTGTATTTTCGGATCAATTCCTAGAGAAATGAAATTCCTCTTTGCTATGGCTAATTTCCTCGATTTACCAGTCCGTTCGATTTGCGGCAGGTGCAAGATGGCCGACGTTTCATTTCCGGCAGGAGTAATTACTGACTGAAATGTCACTGCGCTGACCTACATAGCAGTGGAATTATGATTCCATTTCCATAAAACGTTGTCCAAGATATTCTAACAATTTGCTAACAAACGAGTTTCGTAAATTTTTGTGTGAATAGTGATAATAGAAATATGTGAAATATTTTTGCTAAAAAAATGTGAATAAAAGAAATAGTATTTTTTGTAAATTTTGATCTTCTGGATACGATAAAGTTATTAAAAAGTTTGGAATACCTCGACAATTGAGCGAGAACATTAAAATTTAGACAATGTAAATATACCATGTGTTTAATTTTCGAAATGTTTCCTAAACGCTACAAACATTTTAATAATTTTATCGTATCCAGAAAATTAAAATCTCTCTCTCTCTCTACAAAGAATACTATTTCTTGTACTTACACCTTTTTTGGGGGCAAAACTCGGCTCTTTTCAAAAGGTAACTTCCAATAAAGGAGGATCTAAGGTCTTTTTCATGATTATATACATATATTTATATTTACCGTTTCATTCTCGATGATAGAGAAAACTTAACTTATAAATTAATTAAAGATTTAGAAAAAAATCGGTGAGTTGGCGCCTCCTTTTAGTTGCGTTACACTCTGAAATATTATGAAATCGAGCACTGACAAGCAGTACTACAATGCTTAATTCTGTATCATCTTCGAACGAGACGGTAAGTATAATTTCGGTCGAACGAGTCTGCCTTCGTCGGGCTCATTCGACCATTCTGTTATAGTGGCTTGGCGCGATTACTCCCGCCACTGAAGAACGGAAAAAGCGAAAGATAGTGTCGCTCGTAAAAAAAGAGCGAGATTTTGTTCGGAATGAGTGCTCCTATCGATCGATATTTCACAATGGAATAAAAATCGAAGTAGATACTTCGAGAAGAGACAGAGTACGCACAAAAATTTCCGAACAAATTTTTTTTACGATGCATGAGATTCTTACGAAGACCACACTATCGGAATCGGCACTTAAGAGGAGAGTCTCATCGAGATTTGCAATTTAAAACTCCTACAACATACCGCATTTTTTATAGATGCAAGTTTCTTCTTGACTTCAGTCCTCGCCAATAGATTGGGATAATGTTTTCTTCTCAATTCCGTGCGGTTCGATGATTGTATATCGAGTTATAATATTGGATGCGGTATTACTGAAACGCGTGATTTCTATTCCATATTATAGTTTTATCATACTTTAACAGAGATCACTATGCGTGAAGTTTGGTACTACGAATACGGCAATAGTTAAAGACAAATAAGATTTGTATTGAGAAATGATTGCATTGTTTAAGCATTGTAAAACATATAAACACGAACAGCTTAGTATTCAGAGTTAATTTAAAGTGTTTGAGAATTTGTGGAACCAATTCCTAAGAAAAAAACTTTACTTTGTATAATTTAATTTTTATTTATTTAAATTGCTGCAAATTTTATATATTCCAAAATTGTGAGTATAATTTATTCGACTTCTAAGCATGCATATAATTTCGTAATTATACACAATGTAATTAAATAATAAAGAGTAATTCTAAAACAAAATAATTGCCAAATTTTAGGAATTTGTACTTACATTTATGTATTTAAGGGGAATATATCTGTAATTTAATTTTATATATCATAGATATTTTGCAATGTGTTTAATTACATTGCAACGCGTAGTTGGACATAAAATATCGGAAAGTTTCGTCACGTAGAGCGTTATACGTAGAACACAACTATGCAACTCATCAGAGCGTATTGAGCATGACACAGGAGGCAGGACGAAAGTGTCATCTCTATTTAAAACAGTCCTGCCAGTTGAGCATCACGTTTTGGAAATTCAGAAAATATGCGTACGCAGTTTAATATATATGAATTACACGAGGGAAGTATCGCGAAAAAGTAGCGTATGAAAAGGCAACATATCTAACAAAAAGATGCATATCTGAAAATCTTGTAAATGACAAATTGGATGAAATTTTGTTTAAAAAGTGATTCAGGGACGACCGAATCTGAAATTTTTGAAAAAATTAAAATTTTGTAGAATATATATGGAACATTTCATGGAGTATATATGGAATATGTAACGATATATAAATGGAATTTTTAATCGATATTTGAATATCGCTTTTATATTTTGTAAATATTTCGAGATATTTTGGAATATTCTTGGAACGTTTTTTTTTTCTTTGGAATATTAGGAACCTTTTGAATATTTCAGGAGTATTTAGCGTTAGCTGCACTGAGAAAAATGGTCTGGTTGGATTAAATAGTAATTCTGGTGGAAAATGGACGAATCAGAATTTTCTGATTAAATTTATTAGAATTCTAGTTGAGGTAATTAGAATTCTGATTGATATAATTATTCTGGTAAAAATGAGAATTCTAGTATAGATTTTACCAGAAATATTGTATTAACCAGAATTCCTGTCATCTCAACTAGAATTCTAATAAATTTAATCAGAAAATTCTGATTCGTCCATTTTCAACCAGAAATTTTTTTCAGTGTGGGTATTGTGTACTTTTAATGTCCAATTTTGTTTTAGATTTTCTGTGTCGAAGCAATATTTTAAATTTAAATTTGATAAATTTAATTTTTAAATAACTTTTAGACCGTTTAGGTATCCTATATTTAGAAAATTCAGTCTAAATTTGCCATTTAAAATTGAAATTGGAATTGAAACCATTTTATGACACCTACTTATACAAAGGATAGCACATCGAAGGACAGCGTTGCTTCATGAATATGGTTGTAGTCACGCGCGCGTTCTTGTAGAAGTTATGCTTGCAGGAATATACGCGCCGACGATAGCTGTCCCGACTTCATCCCCGGCATAAATCACTAGCAATGGCTCACACAAAAACCTGGAAGAACCTTGTATAGTCGTTTTGTCTTCTTTTCATCCGATTTTCATGACTCAGCTCTTTTGCTTAGTGATGTTGTTTCCAACAACAGCGATAACATGCTTCCTAAAGTTCTGTTGTCGTTGAACAATGTCTTACATCTTGCGTAAGTTACTTTGCAGAGCCATCTTCATCTTGATTTTTAAATATGTAATTATTATGTTTTAAATAAATAATTAATCTTTATTTTCTCTTCATCGTGCTATTTTTAATGAATCACCATTATTGAGATATAATTATAATTACGACACTAATATAGACTAATGTGGAATGATTCCGAAATATTCTCATATAATTTAATTTATAAATGAATATATTATGTTAAAGCGTTATGAAACTCAATTTTTGTCATTTTATTTTGCAAACTTTATATATCTTAATGTATTTAGATTATTTTAAATAAAGTAAAAGGTATTAGAGGATCATTCGATTTTCATAAAAATTTTAAAGATTACATCTCTATTTGTACCTCTATTCAAACTGCATTAATAAAAATAATGTAATTGACGTCTACAATAATTGATTTGATTGATTGACGATACAAAAAAAGACTAGCGAAAAAAACTAGAGCAGTGTGTTGTGGATGTTATTTTAATATGTGTCAAGATAAATGTAACGACGCGATACAAAAAAAAATCAATTAGATTGTCTAGTTCGTAAAAATATTGTTGCACGGATGACTTTCACGTTGTTGGTTTTTTTCGTTTTGTTCCTTTTTTCTTTATCTTCCGGCTATTCAACAAAGCGCTTCCGGTATAGCTTTATTTTCGCAACGTTTTGCAGCTTTTTAATCCGCTTCACTTTCAACTAATGATATCGCAAGTCCGCTTTTACAAAAACGGGAAGAGTTATAAAGAAAAATATAGTTGACGCACTGTATGGTATAGATATGTTTGAAAAATATACTGATATTTCTTTACTATTCCATAGTTAAACTTCGCTGTGATTACTAAATATGTATTTATACTAAATATGTTTTTAAATCCTAGTTTTCCAAATAGTTCTACAATTACTAGAGAAATAGAAAATAATTCTATTAATTTTTGTTGAGATACATATCTATGAAAAGAATTAGTTGGAGGTAATAGGCAATGTGCAAATTGATTTCTTTTCATATAAAAAATGGCTGCATTTAGCAGAGAAAACTGATCAGTGAGCGCTTAGAGATTGTTCTTAACACGATTAGTTCTTGCCTTTAGTTCTTTATTGGATTTAATTGTAAGTGTAAGAATCAATCTTTATAAAAAATCACTGACTGGTGAGTGCTCATTGATTAATTTTCTCTGTTGGACTATCCACGAGATACTATTAAAGACTGTCAATCCTGGGCAAATTTTTGTTCTTACAAAAGATCTGAAACTAATTGAAGAATGCTGATCAATAATTGATATAAATTTGCGATTGTTAATATAAATATTTGGATAACATATTATTAAAGTCATGACTTTTTATTATATAAATGCTCTCTTAATAAGTATGTATACTTCTAATGCTGTAATATCTTATATATATTACTGTAAAATTATAATTTTAATTTTTTCTACAGTTATCATCAATATCATCCCTATTTCCAATAAACGAAAATGGATTGAAATGGATTGAAATAGATTCAGATTTTCAAAAATATACGTATTCGTGAACTTTAAAATAAATCTTTTTCAATCCGAATGCATTTTTATTCATTTATAGAAATTCCATGAAGTACATTTCTATGCCTTTCAATCTAAAAATAATATTAGCTTTTTTTTCTGTACCTCGTGAATACATCAAAATTTGAAACATAAAATGCAGTTTTTTAATCCAGTTGAATAAAAATTGAATCCAATTAAATTCAATGAAATCCAATTGAATACAATTTAATCCAATTAAATAAAAAAAGTTTTTGTTATTTGAAATACACATTCGGATAGATAAAATTTCAATCATTTTAATCCATTCTCATTTACTGGGTTTTGATAATCAAACTCAGACGATAACATTAAAATCACAGTTTTAAATAAAAGTCGAGTATTATTGAGTTTTAAATATACATGTCTAAACGAAACTAATAAATCATGAAATTAGTACTATATTATCAATTTCTTATGCTAAACCATTTAAATTTCAACACAGATGTGAACTCTCGTAAGAATATCAGTTTTTAATAGTATCTTGTCTCTCTCTCTCATGGCTGAACGCATTCCACCATGGCTAAACGCAACCCTTGAAACAATTGAAAGATGCGTGATATAAGAAAACATCATGATACAATCATTATCAAAAAGGTTAAAGTTTTAATACGTATTATATAAATGAGTTTGTGGGAATCTGAGGAATATTTTCTAACATGAAATTGCCTTGGACATTAATGAAAAATCTGAAATTACCTAAGCGGAATTTTGCACAGAATCAGCATAAAGAGAACTGAAAATTCACCTTGAAAAAATCAGAATTCAATTTATCGGGATACAACAAATATGGGCTTTACACGGACGACATTGTATTGTATTACGATGATCTTGTAGTACGCGACTCTGCGTCGACTGCCAGAGGAAGTGCTGGATGCCAGGAATTTCGTAACATAAATTTAACGTAGATCCCTTATAATAAAAAAAACAAAAATTGTATATCTATAAATAACTATGAAGAAGATGTAAAAGAAAGGCGTAAAAAATGTAAAAGATGCAATCATAAGCATATTTTCATACATATAATATATAAATATAAGGGAAAATAAATATATTCTTTAAATTTTTTTCTAATATTATGTAAAATAAATATACTACAATCAAATATAACTCCACTTTAATAGGCAAGATTTAATAATTGAAAAAGCTTCGTAATTTTAAATTAATATAATATATAAATTCGTGTTTTTAATATAAAGTTTTACTGAACGCGATGCTCGCACAGTTACACATAGACTTTTTTCAAATTTACAATGCATATGTAATTATATGCCAGATGAGAGACTGACAGCATCGTGCATTTGCAACGCATTGTATTGCGCTTCAAAGAATTGTAAAGACGTCTCTTTCATTAAGTACTAAATACGCTTGATGAGATCTCTTAATTTGAGACTTAGTTAAACAGCGATATTATTCTACATTACAATATAGTATGCGATGAAATCCTACTTCGCGTTATTTCTGTAGCCAGTCCTGGAGGTTTCCATCGTCTACGAATTAACGAGAGAGATTCCTGTACTCTTTTTTGCATTACAAGCCTCTGGAATATTCTGCGACTACGCAGTTGACTTTTCTATTATGCCACTCAGGCGCTTCTCGAATGAAGGCACGTAACAGTTTTGCATGCTTTGCAGGATCATACGCGCTGCACAGCTGAATTTCCTGAAGATATATCTATCCAGGGAGAAATGGGTCACGTACGAGCAGGATATAGAGTATCGATACGATATCTCGAACCGTATATAGAAGAGATCGAAGTTGAACAAGCTGAGATAAATGAATTTGATTACTATGATTAGAAGGGTAGTGATTGGCTGACTGTTAATACAAATAAAAAAAAGATTTCTCTGTTGATTGACATGTGTATACACGTGCATATATACATGTGCATACGTCGCAAAATTAATTGTATGAATAGTGCTCTATTATATTGATAATTTTTTCAAACTGTTCTTCAAACTAGTGTGACTACACTAGTCTTACTAAATGTTCAAATATAAATATAAACTATTAATGTCTCAATGCGTACATAAATCCACAATTTTTAACGCTCCGACAATAATTTGAAAAAATTATCGATATAATGGCGTACTGTCAGGATAATTATATAGTTTGCGACTGTATATTAAATTATTAAATTAAATGATGTTATATGGAATGCTGTTACAAGTTTCGTGTAACTTTTTGTGAAGAAGATTTGTTAGCAATGATTGAGTATAAAATATGTTATTTTCCATTTATTATTTTAAAAAGTTTTAAACAATAAAGATACCGTCTGTAAATATCATTCTTGAAATAGTACGTTGACGTACAGATTCTTAAAATTATATTAGAAATATTTCATTAAATATGTATTTGAGAGATTAATGTATAATACTATAATAGATTAAAGTGTTTGATTTTGTTATATGCAAAAATTTTTTTACTTATTTTTCTCTTTTTTATGCATTTTAGTTTTGTTACTTGACAATTCCACCTCAATTATCACTTCAGACCTATAGATGGTAGTTAATAAGAGCTTGCTCAAGAAGTTGCTGTTTCAATTTGCAAGTGTAGTGTTATAGTTGTTGAGAGTGCAACTTCGGGATTCGTGAACTAAACAGACATGAAAGGTCAACCGGTTGACTGATTCTCAAACATCTAACGTAATAGCTAACTGTTCTGTAACAGTTTGCTTACGTTGCGGTATGTTTTATCTCACAGGGTTTTTTTTAGATAAATAGATATTATGTTGTATCTTTATTTTATAAATTTTTATATTTTTTATTTTAAACTTAAATAAAATTAAAGTTTTTTATTTTTTCTTTTTATATATTGTTGAATTAATTTATAAATGCGGTTAATATAAATAACATTAATAATTATATTAAATATGCAACCAGTTTCATCTAACTGTATCTACACATTATTTCAATTGTAATAATTCCGTTATAATAAATATTATTTGGTTTCTAGTTGTAAATTTTACAATTATAAATTTACAAATAGAAGCGTTATTGCAATAGTTAAAATAAATGTTTTTAAAAGGAGTTATTATGTTAAAAATTCTCTAATTTATTCGATGTCGAAAACATATTCAAATGCAATATGCAATTTATTGCCCGATAAATTTATAGCGCATCACATTTTGCTTTCCCATCTGAATGCGCATCTTATATCGAGAAACATATAATCTACGGATTTGTTTACGCGAAATTTACGACGAATGGAAAGGAAAATCTGACTTTGCTTTGCATGGCATAATATAAATCAACATGTATCGTTATGTATACTTACTGTAGTTACTATTTTCTGCATATTCTATATTTTGTTTTTGCAAGTCGAAAAATTATTATTTTGTACAGTACAATAAACAATACACTTCTATATTAATAAACTTATTTTTAATTATTTCTACTGTACATTCGTTTTTAACCCAGATTTTCACTTACATATTTTATCCGTCTTACATATACATTTAGAATCTTTCATTTTAATTTTAATGATAGCTTTTTTTAATCGTTTTATAACAGTCAGGATACTCTTTTTATTATCAAAAATTCATACTCTTTTATGATTTTCAATTATTTACGTCATTAATGTAGTTTTTTCTTTTTTTAAAATAATTCTTTGAAAAATGTGCTTAGAATCTAAATAAGTCTACTTTACCTATTCGATCTCTCTTTTACAGGAAATACTTTCTTGAGGTATGTCGATCTCATCGTAGCAAACTTTTCTTATTTCTGGTCAACAGAAGTTTCGCAATTTTCCATAATTTTTTTCCTTGCAAAAGAAAGGAAAGCACCCTGATATTCAAGTTCATTCGATCGAGTGTTAGCGAATTACTGTTCTAGCGCGGCCGGAAACTTCGCGGTGCTGCGTTTAGGGTTTTCCGTGAGGAAAGAGTTAATCGCAGTAACGCACGGCTGGCATCGACTTTACGAGTTAAAGCGAGTCGTAAAAAGTTCGTCGCCGAGGTTCCCGCACTCTTATCCTGAGTTACCCAATACTTGGTTCACGTTCTGAATTCTTTATGATTTCACGAGCCTCGCGAAATGCCTTACGAATGAAAACGTAAAAACGCGTTTACGTTTGTCGCCGAAAGTATTCACGGCGTGCATTTTCTCGTGAATAGTCTTGCATAAATTGAAAAGCCGCATCAGTGTGTATGCCATCACAATTCTTTTACTTTGCACTTCAAATTATACGAGCAATTAAACGCATAAAATAAATTTGTCGTTATCCAATTTTTACAATTAATCCTATATGACATTTGTTATTAAATAACAAATTTTGTTAAATTTTGAAATTTATATGAAAATTAATAGCGCTTATACGTTTATTATGATGTATCATTGTTCATTATTGTAATGTCTATTATTTTTTAAGAAAGGAGTATACAAAGATTAATTCAAGTATTCAACTAAATAAATTTTCATGAAATTTTCACCAAACGTTCTACTGTTATAGAATCATACTGGTGAATGGATTGTATGTAGAGATGCGGAAGAGCCAATATGGTGATTTGGGACATAAGGTCGTCCTTTCGGAAAATGTTTCTTTTTGGATTCTACATATATTTAATCTTGTGAACTTCTTAGTGTGTGCATTCTCTCAGTCACTTAAATGATCTAAGAGTCTTCGATCTTTTTGATTAACTTCTTTTCAAATTCTGAAAAGGATGATTTGTAGGTTCCACTTGTCATCATAAAATTTTGCTACATAAAATCCTTTATTACTAATATGGTTCCATGATCCAGTAGAAAGTTTGATAAAAGTTTTATGAAGATCTATTCAGTTATATATCTTGGATTTTTGCAAATCTACTCCTTTATTTCATGTTGTTAAAACGACTAAATTATAATCACTGAAATACAATAGAGTACATAAACAATAATAACATGGTAGTTAAATCGTCAATAAAAGAATGTAATAAAAAGAAATTTTGTAACAATCATTAAATTAGTCCGTAAATTACTGCTCTAAATTCGCGAAATAAAATGCTATTCTGTTCCCCTTCTCTATTTTTTCTTTTTTTTCCTCTTTTCCTAGATTATGTGAATTTCCTGCAAAGTTATATGAATATGAGTAATTGTCTGGAATACTGAGAGAGAGGATTCACTTATTCAGCTAGAAACAACGCGAAACGATGTTAATTCTCTGGTCCCTTGGACACTTAACACGCGCCACGCTTTCAACGACCGGAACTTCACTAAGGCGTCTCTGAGAGCGACGCTCATTCGATAACTCGATAGTTCCAACGACGACGCTTCGGATAATCGCGCTGACAACGCTTCAATTGCATTCGCTTCATTTGATTTCCCTCTTTGTCCGACTCGCGTCAAGAGCGAGGCGTCGCGCGTCGGTTATCGATCCTCTTAAATATTTCGGCTAATTGTAAGTAACTTTAGTCTCTTGAATGTAGGAAGTTATCAAAAGGAAAAAGAAGTATTTAGTGGATGCTTTAAAACCACCTTAAGATTGTAACAATAGTTTATCTTCTTTTAAGAGAAATCATAAATTAAAAGAGAGTATAAATAATATTACAATAAAACAGAGTATCCAAGACTTGGTAGTACAAGCTTAAAGGGAATGAATCTACGTGAAAAAATATGTTAAAATGTAAAATAAAATATTTACATGCTTTGTTTTCCTGAAAAATGGAAAAGATGTAGGGTAAATGTCCCAATTACTGCCACTTTAAGCATATAGTTGTAATTGATATACTTATTTTGAAGCTTTTAAGATATATAATAGACCTCACTTTTTTATTATATTCAAATATAAACTTTAATATACACTAAAT
>NW_017256436.1:3959207-3966034 GCF_001594055.1 Mycetomoellerius zeteki
TACTGCCGGCAGTAATGCAAGCAAACGTTCAATGATTGTCCCTAATGTTACCATTTCAATAAATTAAATAAAAAAGTAATCCCATCACTTTTATATGCTTATTTTAATGAAATATCATTTAAACATTATTATAAATTGCTTTAATACATATAAAAAAGTGAAAATACCACGTTTGCTTGCACTTTCAAATCATGCAGTTCCGCTTTACTTCTAATTAGAAGATCATGGAGTTTGCATCTTCGGTAACATTCCTAATTTCTTTAATTATTTTATAAATATAAATTATATTGAATATCTTATACAGTTGTGCTTATATTTAGATGATAATTATAGTTTAATATTAAAAATATTCTTAATGTATTCTTAATGTATAACGATCTCATACTTTTATATAAATGCCGCAATTAAAAAAAGCGGCAGTAATTGAGACACTGGCAGTAATTGGGACATTTACCCTAGTATAAAAAAGGTCTATTCTACTTATTTTTTTGCACCTCATTCACGCTTGTATCCCCAAATTTGGAACATTGTTAAATAATAGAATATTATAGGCAAATAATGAAGAAATATTAAGGAAGTATTTATAATATCAATATATATATTAATATACAAATGTAGCTATATGTATAATAAAACATATGTTATTTTCTTTGTTTTATTTTTTAACAGTAAATTCAGCCAATTTGAAGTCTTTCGAAAGATTAAAAAATTCAGTCAGTTTGAAGTATTTTGGAAGATTAAAAAATATGTTCTGTACGAATTAATATAATTTGAATTAAATTTTAGTGTAATAAAATTATATTTTCTAACTAACTTTAGATAGTATTTATTTTATCATAGAATTATGATAACTTAATAACAAAAATGTAAACTTACTAATGTAACTGTAATGAAACAAAAATTATAAGCTTACAGTACTCGTATATGAGAAATGAAAAATGTACGAAATATTTTGAACATATTTCGTCTTATCATTGATCAAGTAACATTATCGAGTTTCTGCCATTACGAAGAAACTTCGGCTTTGTTGTAGCATAAGACAATAGTCGTCCATTTTAAGCTAGTTAATGAAGTTCGGACTTCATCTAAACCTGTCATCTAACTTTCATTAAGAAACTGCCTCTCATCTGGACATAAATGCGAAACTATATAAGATGTAGAGATATTAACAAATTATGTCAGTTATACAATAAAATGCATAATGTGTCTAAAATATTTTCTTTAAAAAAATGTCTATTAATATATATTGCATCATACATTTTACATAGATTATTTCTTGGTTTTCTGATTTTTATAAATGTTTTTGTAAATGTTAATTGTAATAATAATTTGGCAAAATGATGATGTAATAAATATAAAGCATAAATAAATATAAATATTTCATATTTTTATGTAATTTTTTAAAAATTATTTCTCTTGAAGAGAGAGAGAGAGAATGATGGTTTAATTTGTGTACAACACGATATATTTTATTTCAGATGAAATACATTTTATAAAGGTTGGAATTATGAAACATCTGATTAGAGTTTCCATTTGACGTGAGAAGGAATATTGTATATTTTTTTCTACCGGCGGGGATGACTGCTTAGGGAATTGCGCGACTAGACGAGAAGCATTTTAATTTTATCCACGTTAAAAAGAAAAGGTCTAAACATTATTCAGCCACGTTCTTCTAAGTAAATAAGCCTTGCTTATTTATTTTGAATTGTTTTATATCGTTCTTACTAAATCCTACTGTGGAAACATAACTCAAAGAGCGGATTATAATTTGAGACATTATTATATAATTTATAAAATTATAGAGGCAAAAAATATATGTATACAACAAAAAAATTGTAATATCAATTAAGTAAGTTTTAAAAGTTTTAAAATGTTTATTAGTATCATTGTTAAATTGATAATTAAGTTAATTTGTGATATTCCAACTTCAATTTATGATTGAGTTTCAAGTCTGATAATAATCGGCGCACAGTTCTAGAACTAGAAATGTATTTAAAATTTACATAGAAATATTATTAGGCACCAAGATCCAGCCTTATATTTACTGATCTCTACTTTTATTAATAAATTTAATTAATAATAAATTTAGCTATTATAATTTAATAAACTAACAATGTGTACTGCAAATGTTTAAGTATTCTGTTAGTTTACAAAAATATGTTATTATCTAAAACAAACTGAAACATAAAACATATTATGTACCTCTCCTCTTTATTTTTGTAAACGAATGATGCGTTTCAAGTACGCATGAAGCGCGTGCAATATTTTTCCTTATTATATTAACCATATAGATGATATCAAACGTGTATATTTTGTAATTATTTATTTACCATAATTAGTTTAAAAAGTTATTATCATTATAAAAAGAGATACACGAAAAATATGTGTCTATGTCTCATACAAAAAGCCACGTTGATGGACACATTACATATAAAAATTTGTTAATTAAAAACTTTACTTTTTCATAAATAATACTCTATAACTATATATATATATCACAATTGCTTTCTCTAATAGTTACACTTTCTCATATTCTAATTACTCTCTCGCGTAGTGACTTCATGAGTCTACGTCGACAGAGATGAATAGTGCGCACCGTGAGAATATGCGACAGCCATTTTATTGCAAAGCGCATCCCAAGTTGCGGTCCCAGAACCAACTCGCTCAGAGGAGCTGGTGCTTGAATTACTTTGTATCCACATGATAAAATACATGCTTTCTGGATGCTTTTATTGGCGTTTGTGACGACAAAGTTTCGCAGACAGCAGAGCAATTTAATTTAAATAAATAGGACTAAGAGGATAAAAGCTCTCGCACACGCGACAGATGAGCGAATGAACTGACGAATTTCGCAGGGTTCGCAAAATTGCCATTTTAATTGTAAGCAAATAAAAACTATTATTACTTTGCGTAGTTCCACACAATAATGTGAAATTTAACTATCGACGTTAACATTTAGCAGGTAGCGTAAATAATGCAAAGCAATGTCATTGTTGTTTGACACCACATACACTACCCGCAGCTATTGATCGCTTTCCTTTCTCGTCAATGTGAAAATGAAATTCTCATTTTGGTCGAATCAAATGAACAGCGCGTTACGATATCATCCATTCGTTTACATTTGCGCTGCTTTGTGTATCAAATCATCAAACTTGTTACATCTAATAAGTCATTACGGTGAGTGATTTATCAGAGTACTGTAATACTTACGAAATGAAATTATACATTAAAAAGGGGATATTCTATAAATAATTTGTAGTTGATTACGTCATTATTAATTGTTATATAAATCATTAAATAATTTGTGTATTTTTAATTAACAATTGTAGATTGTGATTTTATTAGATACTAATATTAATATAGTTTTCTAAATTTATTTCTGATTTAAAAAATTTTCTACTAAAAGTTTTATATAGTAGATTATTTTGTTATTGATTTTATTTACGATTCACTCTTAAATTTCATGTTCAAATATAGTAATTTTTATAATTTGCGCGACACTTTCAAAATATTATTTTTCCAAAATATATTATCAAATAATCTTTTTCCTTTTATTTGCTTTTTAATTAAATTTTGATAAAAAATATTTTTATTTTTATCGTTGTGTTATAAATGCAATAATGATAAAATTATAAATTGGTTATATTTATAATAGAGGATGTGTGAACGCTTTGAATCACAATATTATTAAATATAATTACTTGAGGTTTCTCGAGCGTTAAGTTTCAAACATTTCAGCAACTAACAGATCAGTTCATGAGTTCAAGTGGCCAAACGACTTTTCCATAACAATACAACACGACGACGGCTGGAAACGTCACAGTTAACTTGTCGAACTTTGGTATCCACAACGAGACTAAAGACGAAAGTTTTGACACATACTATAATGTGATCCGAAACTTAGATATTGATTGGATGCATAAGTTCAAACGCTTGCGATAACAGGCGCAAAAATTTTATTGTTGATGTTTTTAAATATATATATAACGTATTTTTACAGAATGTTCTCGTATTATTGTAAAACTTTTAAATGAAATTTCACATGTTGCACTATTTTATCGATATGTACTGACGTATGTGAAATGCGATAAAGTTGACTCTTATTGTGTTCCGTAGAGAATCGTACACAACGAAAGGTTATAATGCCAGATTATTTTTTATCCGCTACAGTTCTACATAACATTGCATGCTTTTAAACTCAAGCGTACGTATGTAGCAACGCATATTTTTCCGCACCACATGTAAGGTAATGTTTTCCAACGATGTTCTTTAGTTGGCGAGTTTTATAGCAGCCTTTTAGTGTTACAAAAAATCGCACTCGTACTAGTAACACTAAGCGTGTAGCCAAAATGGACGGTTTCAAACGACGCCGAGATGCATGTCGTTTTGCTATTATCCCTTTTGCTATTTTGAGTTCAAAAGTTTTCTGAATAGTTTACATAAAAATTATAAGAAAGAGAAAACATGTAAATATGCAATGTCGTAAAAGGGCTTTAGCATAACTATTGTTATGAATGTCTAATCAGATAATAATATAACAACATCAGAAAAATTTTAACCAATAATTTATCAAGTGATAAATAATATAGGTAGTCAGAGCCAGATAGATAGCTGTACTTGAGCGGCTCTTGGTGCGTGAGAACTCCTTTGTTCTAATAGGATGAAAGGACATCTTATTCGATAACCATTATATTACCGATGATGACATTACATTATAATTACATAACGGAAAAAGTAATTTGAGAACTTTCGTGAATTATTTAACGTCTTTAAATTGATTGTATAAATGGAGAAAAGAAGAGTTTTACTGATAAAACAACTAAGTTTTTATTAAACTATTAAATACTTTTATAGTTTTAATAAGTTATAAGAACATAAATAAAAACATAAAAAATCTGAATAATCTTTAATATTTACAATATTTAAAAATAAGAAATGTATTTTTATTAGTTAAATAATAATTGTTTTATCGTTATTTTTTAAAACTATTGTTGTAAAAACAAAATGAAAATAAATCTTATAATTAGAATTTTAATGAAAATTTTTGTTTTATTTTAATTTTGTTTTATTTTCTTCCCTTACTTTTGATTTAATAGTCCTGAAATTTTGCCGGAAAATTTCAATTGAAACAAATAAACTTTTTCAACAACTATCTTACGTTTACAAGTTGTCCGAATTCCATTGTCAATTTAGCATGTATTCGCCAATAAATCGCCAAGGCGAGCATACCTGAAGGCACTGCAAGACAGACGGGAGTCTTAGATGGCACCATTGTTCGCATGACGCGAAGTGCTGTCCAAGTCCTGCTTGTGCTTTGTCAAACTTTATCGAAAAGTAAGAGCTGTCAAAATATGAATTCCTTCCAACTATTAAAGATCATAAAGACAAGATGCAGAGTTTTAATTCATATGTTTATATTAACCTTTTTAATTATTAAAGAGAAAAGGAAAGGTCCAGTTATAATATTTAACATACATATAATTTTAATATCTAATCTTCTGAAAATTTTATAATCTTAAAAAACACAAATTTTTGTTATTATATATTTATTTAATTTGTTTAAAATTTTAAATTGATTTTAACTTTTGCTCGTTACTTTATAAAATTTATGAAAGATATTATAATTATTATCAATATTTTATGTATACACAGAAAGTTTGAAAAAATTTATGCAGAATTAAAGAAACGATATTAAATACATGTGTGTGCATATTAAATATATTTTATCTAAATATAACATGTTAAGAAAAATCTTTTTACAAGTCGTATGAGAGAGGAGTTAGTAACGGAGTTGATAATAAAGGTGAACGCACATAGAAGTAGAAGTGTGCGTTCACCTTAATAGTCATAAATTAGACAGTTATTTGATATATTCATGGTTAAAGAATCTTGACGATTTGCGAAAGAATTGTTTTTTTTCCATAATAGGAAGATTGATAAATGAACAATTTCTTCACGTGAAGTCGAGAAAGTTGAGCATCGATCGCATGATATCATTCTTCATGCGAGACGGTTCGCAAAAGCGTAAGGATATTTGGAATGATCGAATTTTGCTCTCCGTTTCCCGGCAAACTTTCAGTAATCCTTAAGTTGATCACGAAGTCAGTAATTGGACAGTCGATGGATCCTGCTCCAAGTAAAGTTTCTAGTATATTGGGAATCACATACGTTGAACGAAATCCATTCATGCTCGGATGGAATATGCATAAATGATTCAACGGATTCGACGATGTTCAGATAGTTTGATTAATTATGGTTATTAGCATATAAAATGCTTTAGATCTTAATATCTGAAATCTAATGTACGAAGTAAAGAATGCATTTCGGACTTAACAATAATACAATAATAATATTAAGGTATAATCATTATCGAATTAATTTTCTAGAAAAATTAGAATGTTGTTTGCATAATAATGAAACAGATAAGTGATTCATTCTATTTATAATTATTATTAATTATGTGCATAATGATATTAACTGTAGAGAGGGACGAAATTCATTTGATATATGTTAGTTTTCGCTTTCGATAAATTTTCGCTACAAAAAGTATCTTATATTAAATATTTTTCTCAGAGTTCTTTACATAGGAGAGAGTGCCAGACGTGTTTTATTAAAGTCCAGGAAGTCTGAAACTCGGGAGAGGGTCATCCGGAACTACACATTTTCGCCGGTGTGAAAAGATTTTAATTAAATGCAATTTTCGTAGGAATATTTAAAGTTTTCTGTCGAAGGGGGATCCGTCGTGAGCATATGCTGCGTCAAATTAATTCCGTGTATATCGTCAGATGAGTTTTTACTAGGCCGACAACAAACAATGGAGGAAGGGA
>NW_017256436.1:3966064-4038376 GCF_001594055.1 Mycetomoellerius zeteki
AGTTTGCTGTGAGATTTCGCTTATCGTTTATATTGTTAGACCAAATACGCTTTTTACGCGAGTTACCTTTTTGCGTATATTAACACGGTCTGATTTGATTTCATCAGATTGAAATTGGAAATTAATGCGCTTCATGTGATAATTGTGCCGTTTTTTGAGGTGGATTGCATTCACGTCAGTTAGCTTTTGTAGCAATCAATTGTACCTTTCTCCTATATGTGTGTCTGCTACAGTTTTAATATTAAACTATAAACAAAATCGGCTATTTTTTAACAAATTACGTATTAAAATTAATTTCAAAATAATTAATCTTAAGTAATTAACTATACAGTTTGATACATCGAAAGAGTAGTTTTTAACTGAAATATTAAAAAATTTATAAGCTATATACAAATCTAAAAATAATTTTGTTAAATTATTGAAATAATTATGTAGAAAACTCAAGCATGATAAACAATGCTGCATAAAAAATTGTAATTAATTAGCTTAAGTATTCCACATAATTATTTTAATTTAATAAAAGTTATTTTCAAATCTGTATTTAACTAAATTTTTAGATATTTTAACAAAAGCGTTTCTTGCACATGATTTAATTATATTAGGATACATATACATAGATAGTAAAGGAACGCTGTATAATTGCATAAAGGATTAAATGAATGTTTAACTGAAGATAACCAAGGAGACAGTGATGAAGTGATGTTCGTCGGTTACGAACCAAATTTCGTAAGTTGATATAATAGAAGTGTGTCTCTCATGTCGGTACGAATATCGATCCCAATTCAAGTATATTGCAAACTTGATTCAGAGCGTAATAGAAGAGACATTGTCATAGATTTTCAGGTAACTTGCAACTTCCCCATAATCCCTGTTTAGACGCGCATGTAAGTCTCGTAGCCGCATTTATTTTCTCTCTCTCTCTCTCTCTCTCTCTCTCTCTCTCTCTTTCCTCAGTACTCTTGTATTATAACGAGACATACAGATTGAAGATCCCCATAAGACATTTATTTATTTCGAGTTTACATCGAACGAGGTACATGCGTTTAGAGGAAACTCTTAAGTTCGAAACCCGAATCGTATCTACGTGCAGAATGACTGTAAGTACTAACCGTAAGTATAATAAATTCAAGAATTGCTAGTTCATTTTTTGATTTCCTTAAAACTTGCAGTTAGCTGGAGTAATCGATTTAACACTAATAGCGTTTTTCACTGGCAGAACTGGTGCGCACTCAGTATACATTAAAGCTGTTGTACCTAATCTGAATGTAAAAGTGATATATCTAAATTAATAAAATACCCAACGTATATTTTATCAAATACCACAATAAAATTTATTGAAGATTTCACGGTTTAATTCGTTTCTATATTTTTATTAAACGTACATCTTTACGTCGATTTGTGTACAACGGCTTTAAAATGCACTGAGTGCGCACCAGCTCTGCCAGTGAAAAACGCTATAAGCCTTGCCTCTTCAATGCGTTCTTGATTATGGAGATCAATCTTTTCGTAGGTAATGCATCTTTTACGAATGTTTCTGCGGATTTAAAGTTAAAGTTGACTTCTAAAAGAAGTTTTTTTCTGGAAGAAACGCCGGAAGATTTTCAGGAACTGCACGATAAAAAAGAGATTTGTTTTTGCGTCTCTGCCAGTTTTCACAAGATGAAATTTTAATTTTCCGCAATAAAGCTGAGAATTTATTTCCAATAAAGCTGTAACTTTATTTGCCATAAAGCCATAATTTTCCACGTTGCAATTGACTTTAGACACTATTGCATTATTAAAACATAATTTATATATCCTTCTTACGATTCAATAAAAGCTGTGCAAGATTGTAAAAAGTACGTAAATTCAGATTGGTGATTTATTTTAAGTTTTATGATTCTTTTTCATGTAGTAATGTTCGTACACT
The DNA here is from genome assembly GCF_001594055.1 of Mycetomoellerius zeteki. Taxonomy (NCBI): domain Eukaryota; kingdom Metazoa; phylum Arthropoda; class Insecta; order Hymenoptera; family Formicidae; genus Mycetomoellerius; species Mycetomoellerius zeteki. The sequence continues at coordinate 3,967,974 of NW_017256436.1, forward strand.
TAAAAGTTAAAAGTAGCTGTTGCAATTATTTTTCATATTTATATTTTTAATTTCATAATTTTTATAATATTTAAATAAACAGCCATATTTTATGACAATATCAACATTGTGATAAAATTGCATTGCGTAAGTGAGTTTTTTCTACTAAATTAAAAAAAATATTACTGTTGAAGTTATATGTTTCTTTTACTGTGTCGTAATATTAAATGTTTAAGTAATAAGAAGATCAAGTTAAAACTACAAGAAAATTATTATCATTTAAACTGAATTGTTCTACCTTCGGTAAACTTCAGCTCACCGTGTTACTTCTCTTCTGTTCTTATTCCTTTACTCTTTTGTTTACTAAATAGTTAGTAGATTACCACATAGTTTATCTGAAGATGAAACAATCAGTCCTTAGTCTTTATAATAATTTTACATATCTTTAGTATTAATATATTATATATGCATGTGTAAGTAACTCACACACGTGTTTAAGCGAATTTATACATTTCCAGTTTATATATCCTATTCGTTTCTTTTGATTTCGGTTACAATATACCTTTATTAAGAATTTATCTTCCTGAAGATGTTATATTTGCATTTATATATATTGGATTTTATTATTAAAAAAAAATGTTTTTAAATTGACAAAAATAATGCTTCGGAGCTTTATAAATATTGAATTCAGGTAGGTTAATATTGCATAATCTGCTGTTAATCTGCAATAATCACGATAAATGATTATTTTTTTTACTTCGAAAATTTCAAACTGAAAAGTCGTTGCTGGCAGATTATGATCTATTTGGTATCTCTTTTTCACAATATTTTGGAACATAAAACGAAAAATATTTATTTTGCAAATAAAAGATTAATTATCCAGTTTTAGAATCATTGATCCCTCCTGCAAAAGGTACGAATTAATGTAAAATAAAATGCTACAAAATAAAAAAATGATTGTTATATATAAATAGAATTATATACATAATTAATATTTCTACATAATTAGTATTTTTGTATTTTTCTTATGCATTCTTTCTTTTATATGATTTAATTGTACTTTAATAATTGTTGTATAAACAACTTAATTCTATTTAAGAGAAATCCTCCGTAATTTGATCATTTCTTTTAGCATTCTGCATCAAAGTCTATGTATCTTCTTGTAAATTATTCGCTACGGTAGTCGCAGGTGTGACAAAAAGATCTTCGCAATTTCTCCGCGAAGGATACCGAGGATGCAAGTGTCCTTGTAACATGTCTTAGGTCTTCTCTCGCGCGACTGAAGATGTTACGTAGAGCTACATGCATATAAGACATTGCCATTAAATCACGAACATTTGCATATCATGGGCAAAGGAGCGAAGCGAATCTCAGGCAAGAGAAACGATCCCGTTGGTATCGGCGCGCTGTCGAAACTGTGTTACACGCGTGATGTACCGCACATTGTTTCTAAGCGAGATATCTATTAAGTGGCTCTTCTCTCTCTTTCTCTTACGAGTCGAGCTTTATGCTACGAAACTTCCTGTATGTCGACCACCGTAGGGAAACTCTGAAAAACGTATTTGTCGGTGTAATTTAATGTTGGTGATAAGAGTGACTTAAGATAAAAGGATTAAGTTGTGCGCAAGAAACTTCGCAAGAGTACGACAGTACAGCGGATAATTTAAAACCGGGTTTGTGTTATTCGCATAAGCAGAAGCATGCAAACATTACACCAATGGAACGTTGCAACACGCTCTAATGAACTTCACTTAATAGGCTTTGCGCTTTCACAGTAATTTCAATTGTGTTTTATTTTATCGAATTCGCACAGTCCACCATAATAATCGCCACACAAAACTCGTAAAAATACTAAAACAATAATTTTTTTATTTTGTAGCATTTTGTTTTACATTGTTATTCCTATTTGTGTAAAATATTCGTCGCATGTTTAAGCTTTGGTTTTATCTGTTATGAAATTTTCATAACGTTTTATAATAAAGATAAATTCAATCCGTTATTAAAGTAGTTACTCTTAGAACATTAATTTAATTAAGAACAATTTCGTGACAATTTTTAATCGCTTTTAATAATTTTAGTAATTAGCAACTTTCAATATTCTGCGGAATTAGGCAGATCTGAATTTAAATCCCAGCTGAAGTAATATATTTCGCAATAAATTATTGACAAGTTTTAAAAATACTAATTAATATCCAAGGAATGGAAGAGTTACTATTCCATTACTTTTTCCGTTATTTTTTATAATAATAATTTGATAAGGACATTGCAATTTTTTATGACTGTAACGATAACTAACTAAACGCTGAGATTGCGCTAAGGTTGGGAAAGTTATTTTGAAAAGTAACTTGCATCGTTACGCGTTTGCTTTTATTGAAAAAAGTAATTTGTAACGGGGGATAACATTACCTCTTTACAAGTAACGAATTGCAAATGCTGAATTAATTCTTTTAGTAACGAGTGACTTTTCCAACTTGTTACAAGTAATGCTCGAATGACTTTTCAACCCTGATGTTACCGTTACAGACATAAAAAAAATTCGTCATTGTGAAATTATTATAACAAAATAACGATAAGAAAAGCAACAGCGTTACAAATAATTAATTACTTCCATTCCCTATTAGGATCAATAAGTTGCTTGTAATTTAATTTGTGATGTTACTACTCCAACTTCAGTTTAGAATTGTGTTTCAAGACCAATAAATAATCGGTGCATAATTTGCTTAAACTAAAAATTATATAAATTTGTAAGAAATATTATCAGGCACGTAGAACTTTTTTAACTGAATATGGCGTTCTTCGCTCGTATTTAATTTTTTATTTGTATTTCCATTTTACTCATTTTCTAAAATTTTCAATTGCTTGGTAAAATTGTTTAGTTTAAACCGTGATCTTTCGTAGCTGAAAATTGTCGGTACATTTCTGAAAATGGTCGTGGCTCGTTTATGAGATCGAATAACCGTTCCAGAGTACGAAAACGTAGTCCGGATTACCTATCTCCAAGGGTAGTAGCTACCGGAGGTGGAAAGTATGTAAACACGAGACACGAGTGTAACAGGTGCACACAAATGTGTAGCGACAAAAGACAGAGGTAAAACTGTCTCTTATCAGGAGAACTATTTAAAGGAAAATAATTTAAACTATTGCAGCACTCTAATCCGCTCTAGAATCTCGGCTGGCTGGAAAATACAAAACGTTCCGCAGAACAAAGAGGTCTATTTTTTGAGAATAGAGATGAAAGGATTATGTGAAGTTAAACCCTGGAGAATCTTGGAAACAACGTTTTCAGTAACCATGTAGCTAATACTACATTATTATATTGAGAATCGTAATATCTCGTGTTGCGTTTATGTATTTTATGTTTCCTCGCGCAGGATAGACATCGTTATTGGATTTTCAGATAAAATTTAAAAAATACTGTTTATAATTCTCTGATATATAAAATCTAATAGGAAATATACGAGGGTCGTTTGAAAAGTCCGTGCAAAAATAAAAACTACTTAATTTTTTGGGGTAAACTTTTTTTATTTTTCAACATAGTCACCTTTTAGGCTTATACACTTCGTCCAACGCTGCTCTAATTTGTTGATCCCTTCCGAATAATAGGATTTGTCCAAGTCTGAAAATAGCCATTTGTTTCTGCAATCACCTCCTCGTTTGCATAAAATCTTTTTCCCGCCAGCCATTTCTTCATATTGGGGAACAAATAGTAGTCCGAGGGAGCCAAGTCTGGAGAATAGGGGGGATGTGAAACGAGTTGGAACCCTAATTCCATTAATTTTGCGACCACAACTGCTGAGGTGTGAGCTGGTGCGTTTTTGAAAATCACTCGACTTCCTCGATTCAAATGAATGCCAAACACAAACAAATAGACCGATCTGGCTAAAACGTGGTGTGTGTTCTTCCAAGAGATGCTACTAACTAAATCTAACCTTGATACGCGCCAGTAGTGCCATTTCTCTGACTTTGCACGGACTTTTCAAACGACCCTCGTATATAATAGTAATGTATATAATATAAGAATTATGTAATATATGTATATACACATATATATATGATATTATATTGTACAATATGTAGGGTGGTTTCAACTTTAAAGTGATGTGAAAATTTAGTATGTCTATACAAGATAGAAAAAGTCTTACATACCCAATTACATTTCAAACATAACTGATTTATTACTGAACATAATATAATCTTTTGTAAACATAAAAATTAACATACAACAGAGAAAAACGTAAATATCTAAACTGATGCAAAATGTACATAGATATAATAAATGCAGTGAGACTATTCCGATAATTAAGAAGGATTTAAAAAAAACTGATAGTGCAAGAAAATAATTTAAAATTATTAAAAGTAATTTTTGTACTATATCATCCTAAAATTTTAATGAATACCTATTGTTAGCATAATTTTTATTATGAAATTCGCTCATATATAAAAGTTATAGTTTAAATAATGTAAAGATTTCAGGTCGCTGATTTCAAATATGCATTTATAATTGGCAAATTTATAATTGGCAGATCCAAAATGACATATTGAATTCTGATTTTAATGAAACTTTACATACACATAGGTGAGATAAATAAATAAATGTAGAAATGATTAAGGGCGAAAAAATGATTTTAAGGGATAATCCCTTATATATAGAATCCCTTATATATAGAACGATTTTTAGCTCTTTTTTTTCGTATATTTCAAAAATTATTCGAAATACCAAAAAATATTTTATATAAAAATTTTATAAGAAAAATACTTATATTTAACTACATTAGCAACGTCGAACTTCGGGCTTTACTTTAGGATCCCTTTAAATGTAGGACGATTTATTATTTCCACGAAGAAAATTCTTTTATGTTACAAAAAAATAATTACGGATATGAATAAGTTAACAGTGACTTCACGCTTTTTATTACAGGCAGAAAGTTAACTAGCCGGATGCAATAGAAAGGACAGTGTTAAATGGTGACATAATTGTAGCAAAGGTTGCGGAGGAAAGATCGGTCAGTGGTCCGATCGAAAGAAACTCAGTTTCCCGGTTAATCCTGATTCCGCCTCCGAGTCTTTTATTTGACAAATCCAGCTTTATAGGTAACCCATCGTTGGCGTTTCTCATAGGTCTGTGAGATTTTGCTGTCACAGAAGAATTAAAGCTATCTGAGTTTCTTTGGTCAAACCGTTTATTTGATGTATTGATTCTTCATTAAGGTATCGCTTCTTCAGCTGCAGCACAGTAATTCTTTTATTTGTATTTAGTGTGGCGTTAATTAAACTTATTTTCACTATCATTGAGAGAAATCTAATCAGTTACTTTCTAATAAATTTCAATCGTATTTCTTATAATTACATACTGGCTTGCCAATTGTTAATTTAATTTTTTGATTTTTCTGTATAATTTATTGTTTTCTCATTATTTATTATTCCTAAAAGATTTTTTTTTAAAAAAGAAAAAATATACGCCAGTGCATAAAAAAGGTCAAATATTACTTCCTAATAAAAAACGTACAAAGAAATAAATGCAATTAGCTAAATATTCCATTACTTAAAAAAACCTTGAAAAAGCTTACTTCTGAAGAAAATCTGTTAATTCTATGATGCATAAGACAGACTGAAAGCGATTAAAGTAATCAACTGGATTGTGGTCGAGAAAAAGCTTAGCGTGCCCGGGTCTCGTTAATTACATTTCTGTGAATATATTATCTCAACGCAGTATTTGTATTATGGAAATTTAAAAATAATTAGTGACACAGTATATGAGACACAAAAATGTACTTATAAAGTAATAAACATGATGTAAATTTGTACGGAGAAATAATATGTAATATAATATTGCGATCGTAATATTTATATGGTATATACAATTATTATAAATAACGAATTTGTGAGATTAGTGAACAATTATACGTATAGTTTTAGCAACAAATGTATATAATTGGCAACCTAAAATGACTATAATTATAGTTATTATAATCATAAAAATGGTTGAAGTTACCATAAAAATATGGGCCCAAATTTTTATAATTTTATAATTATTTTTGGGACAACCATATTTTTTATGGGTGTGAATGAGAAAATCTGAAAATCGATTATATGGTAAAATAATACATTTTATGGACTCGGTCATGAGATTTCTGGTATATATACTGACTATAACACTTTTATTCGGACTGGTCGCAATCGGAAGATCGCGTTGCCACTTATAATATGGTAAATAATAAGACTGTTGCTAGATTTTTGACTGCGGTTTTAATTTATGAATAATTTTAAACGTAAGTTTGTCGATGTAAAAACTTCGGATAAAAGTAGCAGTAGCGCGAATTTGGTATAGTGACATGTACGTATATACCTACATGTACGCGCAGTGACGTTCATGCAACATACGGCCCGTTCTATTATATATCTTTATATCTTTGATGTCTTTGTCGCATCATTTGATCTGCAAAAGTAATAATAGTTTTTTATGCGATATTTGTGTTTGTATTGCAAATAGAACAAGGGAATTTACAGATAGAAAGAGAAAATTATTACCGAAATCTGTCTAACACCTGTATTTCTGTGCAACATTTTCAAACTTTTTTCATATTTCATGACATGTGGTAGATGATTCAGATAGATTTTTTTCCCGTTGACTACAAATCCGTAATTGAAAATTTTTCAGCATGTTACATTTTTGAAAAAAATCGGGTTAAATAGTAAAAGAAACACGTTTTGACTTTCTTTGAAATTGTTTTAAAAAAATGGGACATCACACACATAGAAGTTCAGATATTAATTCGAATAAAAGCTCGAACCTTAAGCTACAACTATAAAATAAAGATAAATAAAATGTTATAGCATATTTTATAAATATTTGACATTAATAAATTAGCTATAAACAATTATAATTATAATTATAGGATTTTGATGTTTTCCAAAACAATTAACATCTGTATAGGGAGACAGTACAACGTACGCCTGTACATGCATGCTGTAGTTGATGCACGCTCCTCAAAAGATCCGTGATACAAAAAAGATTTATCATGTTACTTGTTTATCTTGATTTTACGGTTGTAGCTTAAAGTTCGAGCTTTCATCTGAAATCATTTTGAATTTTTATGACGTCCCATTTCCCTTTTAGCAACTTTAACAATGATCTCGTTTTTTTGACTTTTAAAAAACCTGACATACTGGAGCATTTTCAATTACAACTATGTAATTTACGGGAAAAAACCTATCAGAATCACCTGCTATGTATCATAAAATAAACTCCTTGTTGTACAGGTATTTTGTAAACTCTCTGAGTCCCTTATTTATTTCCCCCCCCTACTTTATAATTATATGTAAGTATTTCTCCATTTATTAATAAGATTTGTAAAAATTATTTTTATAATATAAGACATCGCTAATGTCAAAAATAAAATTGTCCAGAAAATCCAGAATTTTTTTATTTAGAAAGAATTAATTAGATATGTGACATGTTTTATTTGAAATATGTATAACACTAGTAAAATTATAAAAAGTTCCAAAGAATCTATATTCTTAGTTTCATATAATATCTTCTTTATAACATTATTGTATAACAATAGTAAAAGTTTTGCAGCCATTTCATATTTCAAAGTGTCGAAGGTTTCATATTCATTACTCTTATAGATGATGTTTTCCTTGTCGCGATCATAATCCTCAAGTTTTAGATGCGAAGAGGAAACCATCGGACATCTGACTGCAGCGCGTATTGCTTGGTTAAACGCGGTTAATTAATTTTCTTGGGAATTCCATCATTTATATCGTGCGCTGTTGGAATTCATTGTCCTGTCTTTTGTTTGCCTATATTTTGGTGCAATTCTCTTCTATCGATGACCGATTAAGCATATTGTCATGAAATAGGAATAGCACAGAACATTACTACCGCAATGTTCGTATTGAAGGAATTCGTTTGCAATTGTGACATTAAGGTGAATTAAACTTGGTTTACTGCCATTGCGGATTTCTCTAATGAGATTGTCTATCCGTTTACGCTTTGTTTGACCAACATTACTTATCATTTGCAGTAAAATACCAACTTTGATGACTGATAACTTTGAGCATCTGCTAATAAACTAACCACTTCTTTATAGTTTCTTAATGTCTGTGTTTCAAATTTCTATGTTGCGAAATGTATAAATGTTATACGAAATGTATAAATGTTGTTATTCATTGTATAATCAATATTTGCGAAAAAAACACAGTAAAATATTTATATAAATTTAGTTTGCCATACTTGACAAATGTTACATTTAATTCATAACAAACATAAACAGCATTTACTCATGTGTTTAATTTATAAATTGATGAATCTGTAAAAATGATACCGAAAATATATGAATATACTGCAGCTTAAAAAAGACATTTACAAATATATATCATGAAAAATATCATTTTAAGCATGAAAAAGTTTTTAGAAATTGATAGTAATTTCTCAATCATCTGCTTGCAAATCGATTTGGTACGGTTAAAAATATTCTTTCCATACACATCGAGAAAAGAAATGTTCTTTCCATATAAATGAAGGAAAGAAATTTGTTTTCACTTCACCGAACCAATTCATGAAATTTCTAAGCTCAGCATCGATGTGACCATATGGGAAGTTACGGTTGAAGAACGAGGCTTAGAGCAATGCCGTGTGAAAACGACGCCACAGAGGAAAATTGGATACAGAGCTATAGTTATTCAATGGATATAGGAAAGGTAGGGCCAACTTAAAAGTAATCAATTATTCCTTCAGAGTGAGAACGAACCAAAAGCAATTGTTTAATGTATTACGTTTTACAAATAATTTAATAACTATTGAATTTTATGTAATAACTTTTACTCTTAAGTATATAGTATACGTAAATCGGTGCATTCACATAAAAAAAGAGTTGCCTTTTAGAATTTGCACGCTCCCATAAATGATAGCGAATCAAATATAGACGTAGGCACTTTACGTCTATGATAGTATACGATCGATACCATATGAACACATGTAGATGTTTTGGTGAGATTACAGCAATATCTCTTGGGAACATGCATTTATGACCTTCTATCTAAAACCAAAATGTTATATTTGTGATTATAAATAATCAAAACGTTTACAATTTACTACTTACATAATCATGCTTATTAAACTGCTTATTAAAATTTACATACTTTAAATTTATTAGGACATTTTGTAAGAGTGGTAAAAGTTTTAATTAATGCAATGTCGAAAAAGAAGAAGCACAAAGAAGCAACATTCTCTAAGTTAAATACGCGGTTCAGTTGAAAAAATAGCATTTTAATCGTCGCTCTTTGATAACACGTTAGCGTATAAATAAAATAGAAGTATAATGTTAAAAACGGCGTTGCAGAAAGTTCAGTTTTACATTTACCGTGTATACACGTCAGTTAAAATGGAAGTTACACGTGTTCAAACAGAGCATCAGCCCTCGGGTCAACGTCGCGATTGATTTGAACGACTACAGCCGCGCAAACAATTGGATTCTATTTGCCCGGATCATTTATTATGTCGATTTCATGTTCATTTTTCAGTGTATTTTATCGTATCCTACATTTAGGTATTATCGTACGTTGTTCGTTAACATTTCGTGTCTCGCGGCATACTACTGAATACGTGTAGTGCTATGTGCTTATTGTTTTAAGTATGATGGCATTTCATGAATGTGTTATGAAGGAGGATAACAAAATCTATGGAATATTGATTCTTCTTATACCAACTATAATCTATTTTGTAATCCGATTGATAATTTAATGCATTCAAATAGTAACGCGATCATATTTATTTTATATTACGTGAAAATTCCACGATAATATTAAATAATCTGATCACAGAGATTTATATTTCATAATTAAGAACTTCAGTGGAATATTCTAAATTTCTATCTTCTGGATGATCTAAATTTCTTATTATTAACTCTTATTCTCACCTGTGGGGCCAACACTCGTATCCGAGCAAAATTTCATGCGACATACATGCCGATAACGTATATGCCAAAATTGCATAATTTCACTGATTGTTGTTGCATTTATTACCATGTCGCTTTTTAATCGTATACCAGATCTGAAGATTGAAACTAATTACGATTTTTACTGTAAGTAAAATTACGGTTAAAAATCATCTTATTATACTGTGTAAAAAAAAAACCTTTTAATAGAAGCGTAATGACCTCAGACCATGACGGGTGAGAAACAAAAAATGACGAGTGGGAGTAAGAGTTAAATTCAAGTATACTTCTTGTGAGTTCTTGCTTATCTCGAAGTCTATTTTTCCCGAAACTTTAAAATTGGTACGGTTTTCTTTGAGCGAGTTCTTGAAGTTTGTGCAACAATTTCCTCGTCTGTCGTACGATCATAATAAGAATCATTGCAGCATAGATAAGGTTTCTAGCAGCCACCTTGTCGACGTGAATCGACGACGATCGCGGTTACGGCGTGGCAGACAATTTTGTGAAGTGTCGGTGACAACGACGAATGGTGAACGGTTTGTCGAGTTTTGCGTGTGTGTACGTATATACACTTCGGATGCCTTTTAAGTGCGACTCCATTCCACACGTGCCGCTATATCGTGCATATTGTACCGGAGAGCAAGGCGGTAGGGGATAGTCCGGAATGAAAAATGTACTCCTTCCACGAGTAACGTATCACCATCGCGTTGCCTGTACGACCATCTTTTTCAATGTCTACATTTTTCAAAGATTCTGATGTTACTCTCCACGAGACTTACGACCGGACAGTAGAAGTTTCTCTTGAAAGTCATCGAGCAGATCGTTGTTCGCACGCTCTTGTACAAGAGTTAGTAAACCATGCTGGTGCAATCCAATAGCCTGTACATATATTGCATTATATACACAGATGAAAAAAGAAAAAGAAGGTAACATAACTTTGTGAAGAGAAAGTTTTTGCTAGAATAAGAAAATCGCAGTACAAGAAGAGGAACGCTGATTTTCCATTAAAATGCAAGTTGAAAATCTAAAACAAAATTTTATTTTGTTTTCATCTAGGAACCTTTACATTTAAGAAAAATAAATTTGTGTGTTATTGAGTTTCTCTGTTTGTGTTATAGATCGTGCCTATTGTTGTGTTTCTTCGAATGGTTCATACCGCAATAGGGCGATTAAATTACGTATATGTATATAACTGCTTACATCGAGAAAGAACCATAAGCAAGTTTGCATCTTGATATCTGAATATAGTTACTAAATTAGTAATTAATTGCTAACTGAGGTTTAGGTATTAGAGTAGGAAACTATAGTTATGAGTATACAGGCAATCGCTGCAAAAAGTGTTAATCAATCAAATAAAATACCTATAGTAACAATTGCTGCAGAAAATGTTAATTATAAATTATTACCTATAATCAGATATTTATGGCGTTTCACTGCTATTTTATATATAGGTGCATCGAACAATTAAGATGCGATTTATTCAGTCATTCTATATTGTAAGAGGTATACTTTCTGATTTATTTATTAGTGTGTGGGACTCAAATCGGAATTATGAATATCAAAATATTCGAATAAATCATTTTATTTTCATCTTCCTTGTTTCTCACTAATTGTAAATGATATTTACGCAATGATAGTTACGCAAATCTGATTATCTTAATTTGGTTGTTAATTTGAGTATTTCCGAATTAAAAGTACTGTTTAAGATTATATATTAAACTTACAAATACTATAAATGTGCGTGCGTGCGCGTAACACATGTGTGTAATAGAAAATAACGGATTTTTCATTGCGCAGAATAAGAAAGAGCGCATTGTGTACGGAAAGGTCGAATGTGTTTACCTCTGTATATTGTATATCCACTGTATATATTCACATCATATTTGTTAGTTTTAAACAATGATTTATTTAATTGCAATATTCATGCACAATTAAAGTACATTAATATGATTACAAAGCATTTTTCTAAATTTTTCCACAAAAAAATAATTCACTAAAGATATCTTGTACATTTTCTTTATTTTCTATGACTTGAATAAATTTTGAAAAAAGATGTAAGGAGAGTAGGAGAGAGAGAGAGAGAGAAAAATTTTAAAAAAGGAGAAAATATCTTTTAAATGTAGATATAGCATAAAAAACTTTCAAGGCAATATAAAACTATAATTTTACAATGTTTATGCAAAATATGATATAACTACGTAAGTTGGTAAGCATATAGTACTATAGGTACTTTCTCGGTGCACTTATATAATGAGTTAAGCCACGCAGGTAGGCTACATGCATCAGAGCACATAATGAAAATCGTAATGAGTATGAGGACACTTTGATCTTATTACTGCCTTTGTCTTCTACTGTTTGAAGTGAAACTAGCTGAAATGAAAGTGCTGATTACGATAGCGCTCGAGAGATAGCTTTGGTACAATAAAATAAATTTAAAACTATCAAATAGTAAATTTAAGCATGATATTTGAAGAAAGAATATGGTTTATATTCAACGCGAAATAAAAGAGAGAAATATAAATAATAAAAACATAATATAATTCTTACAGTAAATATATAATTATAATTGTTTATTGTGTATAATTATAATTGTTTGTTGTTATACCTCTGTGTGTATGTGTGTGTGTGTGAATATATCTTCTTTAAATTATATTTGATTCAAATATATTGTTTGGATATATGTTACAGAATATCGCTGAAGGGCATGATCGTTAGATAATTGCGTGTAATAGTTTACTGCTATTGACGACAATACTAGCGCGAGTTATTTTGATAGTTAATCGTCGAGCATTGTGAAAAATGGCGTGGTTTGCGGGGCAAACCCTATGTCCTATCGTATGAAATATGACCTCTCATGTCAACGTCGCGGTATACGCGAATGAATGAATACGAAATTATTAAAATAGCGAAAAAAACGGCGTGTGTGCACGCGCTTTGCTGTTCACGTTGCTGTGTTATGCATCCCGACGCTTACTTTCGCCGTTGTCATAGCATGGAAATTAAAATAATGCATTATGTATACGAGATGTTGAGGTTGTCCATCAGAGGTATTCGAAACGTATTCTTGATTTTCCCTGAAATACACGCATCATTAAATTCCGCATTCGCATTCAAAATATAAAAGCGAATTATGACGATATACTCCTTTTTGCGAAACAACAAAATTATTGGATACACGATCGATTTAGAACTTATTACTCACAAAGAGTTTCTCCTATAAGCATTTAACTTTCTTGTCAATCTGAGGAACAAAGGATTCATTCAATTAAGCAACTTAATTGTCATCCAATTTGCTTATCGATCTGCTCTCATCACCGATTTTTTTGTTGAGCTTGTGATTTCTTTCTGGAAACATTTTAATTGGTCGCATGACAATACCTAATTATTAAATTTCAATCGATTGGAGAAATATTAAAGATATCAAGTTTTTATAACAAAGTTATCCATCGATTATATTATTTATTTAATTAGTCTTCTTTTATGCAAGTATTATGTATCCTTTATATTAACATAATCAAACTTTTTACCTAAAATCAAATTTTCTCTACGATAATTAAATTGTTTAATAGTTAAATTTAATTGAACTATAAATTCTTCATTTAAAATTTATTTTTCTTGCACTTTCTAAAAAATAAGGTAACTCCTGTATATACGTCGCACCTAACAAGAACTTAATTTATCAAGTATTATTTATTATGTTTAAAGTAAATAAAATATATCAATAAAAACAAGCTGAACAAAAAATACAAGAATTAAGCACTTAAATTTTGCTATATTCCATTCTTTAGTATCCTTCTACTTATGTATCCTTCTACTTATGTATCATCAAGTAATCATTAACTTTTTTTTTTGCATTTCCTACAATAATCATTTTATGTAGGTCATGATATGTAATTGTGTTATAATTTACATTGACAAATCGATTTAACTGATAATGATTTTATTAATATTAACAGTAAAAAACTAAAATCATAATAAAATAAACTATATATTATAATATAAAGGCATATATAAGGTAAGAATGATTACCTCCATTTCTATTTTTTATAACTTGTGCGGCGTAAATCCCCGCTAGTGTAAATACCGGAGTTGCCCTACGTATTTAAAGACTCATTCTTTGTAATTTGCTTTTGGTATATTATAATACTATTATAATATATATTATTATAATAATCGATAAGAAACGATTACCATGGCATTTCTAGGAACATGTCTTATATGCCAAATGATATATTTGAATATATATTCATATATAGATTATATATGAATATATATTATAATAATATATATTATAATAGTATTATAATATGAATATATATTCAAATATATCATTTGGCATATAAGACATGTTCCTAGAAATGCCATGGTAATCGTTTCTTATCGATCTATTCAACGATATTCCCTTCGTTAGTCCCCTTAAATCGTTTCGAACCACCGAGCTCGCTAGCCCCTTGTCGAGCTTGAACATCTCAATTACGCTGACTTAACGGAGCGCGATAAATCCGCCGTTTAACCAACGAAGCTCTATGGTCGACGTGTCGAAGTAGATCTCTCTCTCCCTCTCTCTCCTTCTCTCTCCTTCTTTCTCCTTCTCTCTCTCCCTCTCTCTCCTTCTCTCTCCTTCTTTCTCCTTCTCTCTCTCTCTCTTTCTTTCTCTCTCTGGCCCTCATTCTCTCTCCACAGTCTGTGGGTTCATGGAAACCGCATTACACACGAAACGTTTCTAATTCGTTTCTCGGTTGTCGGCAGTTGGTCCATGGTGACGATTGGCTCCGGTCACTTAACTGGTCGAATTGCGGCCGAGTACTGCACACGTACAACACGTGAAATACAACGCAATCTGTCCCGCTGTCGATGCGATTTCACGTGCACGTACTTACATGGAACGTCACACGTGTATGTGCTAGGTTTTGGCCAGTCGCACACGTGAAAGTTCATAGATTTCGACGTAACGTCATCCGCTGAACGGGAAAATAAGCAATATACCGTTCAATTGAGATAAATAGGTCAGATTAGTTGTAACTATGTTACGGCAAATACCGATACACGTTAAAGCGATGGATTGAGAGGGACACGTCGAGAAACAGGTGAGATCGTTTAAAATCTACAATATATCGTCCGTTAGGAACAAAAAAAAGACAGTATTGATTGATCACTACTCTTTTCACTAAGAAAATTAAATTGTTTGTTATTTATTTTTATTAAAAGAAAGTCGAAAAAAAGCATATTTTTTCTTTTAAATTAATATTATATTTTAAAAAAATTCTATAATATTAGGTATACATATAATGTTATATTCAATCAATTTTTTCTAATTAATACTATTTCATCATTATTATTTCAAATATATTTTGCATTTAATACATACCTTTAATTGCATCGAATCGATACTGAGAAAACAAATCTTGGTGTAAGATGATAAAATCTGCAGGTGGTACTAAATCTTCATTATCTGCCGTCGTGTAAGACATACTATCCTGATTCGGTGTGGAAAGCCTGGCATAAAACACGGTTCTCAGTCTTTTCACCGGATTGACTAGGTGGCCCAGATTCTTAGTCTATGTCTGTTTTATACGACGAAGTGTGTGGGTGTAAGGCCGGTTTTTTTCTTCTCTTCCTCTTTATTTTGCACGAGTAGGCAAAGCCGCGTAGTGGTTGACGCAGCGATAAATCCACCAGCTGAAGCGATATGTTTTCTTCGTTGTACCGGCACATCACACCTGCTGTGGTAGTGAATTAAATTTTTAACCGCGTTCGAATACCGAATCGAAGATGGATATGCAGTATATCCGCAGGCTGCATATAATGTTATGAATATTGATACGACGAGAGATGTAGCCTAACAACGCTGAAAACTAAAGTCGTATTAGTCGCTGCGGGGGATGTCCTGTGTATGTTGCATGAACGTGCATTCTGTTCGGCCACTTTGTACTGTACGAACAGTGTCGCTAGTTCTGGAAGTGGCGTGATAAAGTGCATTTTACGAGCGCCATTACCGCAAGAATTATTACGTATTGTAAACTACTAAATTCTGCAGCTACGTGCAATAATTTACAGTAATTTCAGATCGTGGGCCACTATGAATATAACGAAAACCTTTGGGCCAAAAGTATGACTTCTTTGCTTGTTTAATTAATCGAGAATTTCTTTGGAAAAATAATATATACGCAAAAGTGTGATATTAAGAAAGCTACCGCTAAATATAGAGATAATATTAGTAATATTAGTACATTTGACAAATGCATTGTCTACTCACGTACTCCGATTTGCATAAGGAACGTATATGTGTTTTGGCTTACGGAATCGTCGTCGGTCGACTTAATATTTCACACCCGAGAAAAATATATTCTGGGTATTCTATTTTATTTATTTCTTCCTAGCTTATCGTCCTGACGACGTTCAGATTTTTCATTGCTCTCGGCGAAACGGAGTTTCACGACCATGTATTTATTTCATTTAATACCATACGGGAGCAAAACTTTAAATTAGCAAATAACCATTGTATGATGACAATATATTTTATTTTTTATTTTCAATATGTAATATGCATGTTTTCTGACCTAGATATAACACTGAGTGACAATAACACAGAATTAAACTGTCTGTGTTAATCCAATACATTATGTTCAAATAAGCGTACCTTCAATTCTCAATGAACGCCGAATCAAATGATTACTCGCACGTAACTGTGTGACTTCAAAGCGTCAATTTCACACTTAGTAAGATTGTATCGTTAATGTAATATTAATTTATGTGCACATAAATTAGTTGTGTGCTATATGACCTACATGAAAGCCATGAGCGTTAATCGAATTGAGTACTTAATTGACCATACAATACATGTGTGCTATTAAACAGCATATTACAATAATATAATAACGTAAGGTATGGCAATATATTGAAAGTATATATGTATATATGGAGTTTTTAGTTTTGTAAGTATAATATTTTAACTTTCTCTTCCAGAGAGAGAACAAATGGCAGTTTTAATGAATCCTTCATGTATCTGTCGCTTTTGTTACAAATTAATTAAGTAAGACCCTTAAGGCAAGATCGTTCACGTTTATTGCTTCACAAAGTGAGTCGGGAATAAAAGATTCAGCTTATTCTCGTTGTTTTCAAATCGAGTAGGATTCTAAACTGAAGATGAGGAGATCCCATCAGGATTCCACTCACTTTTTCCATTCGTTTCATCGGTGTCAGATCCTTCCGGCGACCAATAACGAGGGAGTTCTGCGACAAAACGAGAACCGACGACAACGACGACGACGACTGAAGGAAAAGTGTTCCGAAAAAGGAAGTCTTGTGAGACTTTATCAACATCGAAGAGCCGCGCGGCAGCGAACCGTGCGACATGTCTTTTTACGATGACGCGATAACGCATTTTGCTACCAGTCTTCGCGAAAGGCCGCAAGATAGAGTACTATGGCGTGCTTTTTCCGTCGGACCGGATAACAGAGCGAATAAATAAGAAAAAAAGAAAGGGGACAGGAAGCCGATATGTCTGCTTGCGCTTACATCCACCTGCGCAAGCGCAGCCTCACTACAGACGTCAATGCTTCCTCGATCAGTGAATTGCAAGTAATATCGAACGTTTAAACGGTGCAGCGAACAACTTCATTTATAGAAAACGTGAGAAACACACAGGACGTTTATAATACAGGTAGGGAAAAGATACCGGAACTCCAAAATTATTTCGAAAAATGTAAGTTCTCTAAAAAACTGTCTCAGATAAAGGTTATAGAGTTTAAAAAGGTATGTCTACTGATCTTAATAACTTGATCTTGGGTGAGGTTACCAAAGTCAGATTAAAGTCAAACATAGATATGAAAATATTTTCGTTGAATTATCAAAATAATTATGTAGGACGCTTAAACTAGTTGATAGAATATCAAAATTGTTTGCAGCTTTGCTCATTATGCTTGAGTTTCCTACATAATTACTTTAATGATCTAACAAAATTATTTTCTGATCTGTACCTAGCTAAATTTTTAGATATTTCAGTAAAATGGTTCTTTCTGAGTATACAAGGTTTAATAAAACTTAGAGAGAGAGAGAGAGAGAGAGAGAGAGAGAGAGAGAGAGAGAGAATCTCATTTATGATGTTATATTATAAATGCTCCGTTTCTTATGTTTTTATTTTGCCTTTTAACATACAGATCTATTAACAAACAGCTAATAATTTATATTATATATTGTTACATAAAATGCTTAATCTTATGAAGTACAAATACATGCAGTCATATGATATGCAGTCTGCTGATAACAATTGATGCACAATTACTATATTACGTAAACAAATTTGTTCTTATACTTTTAACATTGATATCTTCGGGATGTAATGATTCAATGTTTCACTGCATTGTGAAGTTTGCTTCTACTTTACCTACGTATAACACAATAATAAAGCTTTTACATTGTAGTCAACTCTGTTGTAATAACTCTGGCCAATCATTAATTAGAGAATATTATACAAAGCGATAGTAATATACACAAAATTATTCATTAAGCACTGTAATCTAATGCATTATTAGATGATGTTTAATAAAATACTTGAAATATAAATTCTCAATAAAATCACATTAGTTGCTCAACTATTAATTCTCAGCATATATCCAAAAATAAATTTCACCGACGACGTGAGAGAACGCAGTAATTAGCATCCTTATGCACTGTTTATCAAAGGTGCTCTACAGTTTAAAGGCTAATATGATTATATGTATTATACATATATATAACGCGTTGTTAAAGTAATTATAATTGATGCCCTCCGCGAGGAATCGAGAACGTTGCATTGTAGAATATTATGATTGCAATGTAAAAGTTTCTCATTTTTTGCTTGATGTCCACCGGTAATGGCCGAGAAAGCGGATACGTTTGTATCTTACGTGTACCTTTATAAAATATGATCTCATCGGATGGACACAAGTAAAACTTGTCTTTGTCGTTCCACGTCGTCTTCTTCCGGTGAATCAAATAATAAATCTTAATGTTGACGTGAGAGTTCGTTTTCCCAAACGACGCACTCGCGTCTTTGAAAATCAAGCACATTTATTGGAGATTTTTCATTTATTGACGCATAGTCAATTATATCTCTACGATCGGTAATCTAAGTTGTCTGTTACGCTAAAAAAAAGTTGAAAAAATATTTTTATTGATGCAAGACTATTTTCAGGAGAGATATCTATGAAGAATTTTACAGCATCCTTATTTAAATTAAAAATCAAAGAAAGATAAATGTGAAAAAGTGCAAATGTTCTATATACGAAATAATATTTAATACAGATGTATTATAAAGAAATTTATTATGAAAAAAAGTCTTGAAAGCACGCAATAGATGTATTTGTATGCAGATGTAAATACTTTTTTGCAAAGCTAAGTGAGTTTTAATTTTTTTCCCTCTTTTAGCTTTATTTTATCCTCACAATATAGATTTAAATATATATAACTAATATTTTCGGAGATAAAGATCGCTGCAAGATCAGAATATATAATATAAGCCATTAAACCTATAATATAAGCTATTAATCCTTATATACACACAGACATTTATATATGTGTATATATATATATATAATTCGCATAAAGTAGCTTTACTACTATTTTATGAAAGAGGATTAAATCCCTTTAAATCTCTTACATTAGGATCCTATAGATTTCTGTGCCATCACCTCGAACTATATCGTCCACGGTCGACGACATGTAAGTCGACTTCCGCATGAAAGAAGAGAGAAACCTGGACCGCAATATACTCCGAGATTCACCTAGCTGACTTATTTCCTTCGTGTGAGCATAAATAAAATTTGTTTCCTGTCTTTTTCGGCACAATTTCTGCTATGGAATATGCACGCATATTGTTTTTCACGAGGAGGTGAATATTTCTTACGTGAATATTCCATTTTGCATGACAGTGAAAAATATTAAATTCGCTTTAACATGTTTTCTTGCCGTTTTTATTCTTTTGTTGATAAACTTGTTCTGTTTAAGTTTGTAAATATTTAAAATGTTTATGGTGAAGAGAGAGAGAGTCAATTTTACCAATTCGCTCTAACTGTAAGTTTTATCGTTTGTTATGTATTTGTGTATATATATACTATACACAGTACCGTCGATTTTACCAGCTTATTCGGCAACTTTAGAAATTAATATCTCGTTAATTATTGCAAAAATTGTGAAATGGTACAGGACTTTTTGACATAGTTTAATCCTTTCTACCTACATAGCGCTTTGTCAAAATTTACTGGACACCTTGTAGGTATACATAGATAAAGTGTCGCGCGTTTCATTAATAATCATCTAGATAAAACATAATTTGTATTTTGTTTATCACGAGAGAAGGTTGGAGTTCGTGCCTTCTACCGTCATAATAACCTCGTACGGTTCTACCCAGCGATTATAAAGTTCTGAAGAATAGTGGCGTAAGCGAGTTTCTTTTAGCGCTTTCAGTACTGTTTTCGCAGCAGTGCGCACTGTGTCAGCGTTTCTGAAAGGATGATGTTTCAGCAATCGTTTTACCTTTGAATGGAGATAAAAATCGGTAATCGATAGTTTAGAAAAATCTATCTACTTAAGCCTTTTTATAACTAAGATACTAAGAATAATTAATTCTGTTTAAATAAAATAATGAATTAATAAAAGTTTTGTTTCAGAATTCTTTTAATGTGATCCTACATGATCAATAACTAACAAATATTAACAATATTACTGATCGTGTGTGGTTAACCCGTAAGGGACTCATCCCTCTTGAGCATCCGTAAGAAACACCTGCAATGTGTGAATTCTCACCAGGCGTTTTTAATGTTTTATGTCTTCTGAAAGTTAAAATCGAAATTAAAGTAAAACTTACGTTTTTCAATGTAAAATTTTCAAACCAATCATTTTGGTAATATTAAATTTTCAAAAAACAAAACGTATTATTTATTCAAAACTGTTTGTTAAACAAAACCAATTTTCTCAAATATTTACAAGTTGAAAATTTTGTGTGAATTCATACTTAGGTGACTTAAGGTGATTCTACACGATCAATAATACTGTCAGTATTAACAAATACTGATAATATTACTGATCGTGTGTGATCAATATTGATGGATTGATATAGAATATTGATGGTGATCTGAATTTTTATTCTCGAGCATCAGTCTCACTTTATTAGGATCCATATCACAGTATGTTACAATACAATAATATACTTAAAACTGAAGTGAATAGATAATACTGATCGTATAAGATTATAAAAACATTAAAAATATTGATTCATATTATTAATGTTATTGATTCAATATTACTGATCAGTATTATTTATCAGTATTAGTATCAGTATTAGTATTATTGATCGTATAGGGTCACTTTTAGAGTCGACAAAATAAATTTTTTTCATAGGAATTATTTTTTGTCTATTACAATAAATATTCTCTCTCTTTCTCGCTCTCTCTTTCTCTCTCTCTCTTTCTCTCTCTCTCGGTCCAATGATTTTGCATATTATATATTTTATTATTATATTTTATATTATAATTACGTATGATATTATCATTACGTGTAACATTACATATCATTAATTACTTAATTGCAAGTAATGTCAAATAATTCTCTAACATTTAATCTTTTTTGATGATGCGTTCTTTCCCACTTTCGGGAAATTCAGATAGACATTCACAATTTAATTGGATGTAAAGTGTGATTGACTGCATCATTTGTCAGATTTGTCTTTAACACGTTCCCTGTTCGTCATTTGGATCGAACTCATTATGTGCCCTTCACTCATATAAATGAATGTTGTTTGAATAATATTGAACTGAAAACAAACAAAAAACGCAAGGAAAAATATTCACGCATCTTCGAATTTAATTTTGCAAAATAAAATAGAATTATTAAATTTAGTTATTTAAATCCATCTTTCAAACTTTCATATAAACGAAATATAAGTACAAGAATGGTACATAGAATAAAATATTTGTCAAACTCATTTATGTTTGGTTGCGTTAGGTTTGATTCTTTCTCAATCTAATTACAAAAATGAGTTAATGACAATCTCGTTCATATATCAACGTAAAGATTGGCAAAATTTCCAATGTGCATGGACAAAGGTAAAATGATGTTGAGAGTTTCTTTTGATCGTGAAAGCATTGTCCAAGCTGGATTCCTTCCTGCAGTTGGTACGATAAAAGCACATTACTGTGAAGTACTTCGGCATCTGACGTTCGAAATTAGATTGAAAGATATAAAAATCAACAAAATGAGCTGAAAGGATTGAATTTCGTTGTATCGCGAAATATTGCAGAATTTATTAGTCTCTTGATAAACTTAAAATAAAAAATAGTTATTGGAATTGATAATCGATAAAACATTTACATGCTATTAATTCAAATATTGATTTACGTGTAATGATTTTGTATAAATTACTTGAAAAATAAGTTAAAGTATTCGTTCAAGTAATTTATAGCAAGATTTTCTGTTTAAACGATTTAATTTAACTCTTAATTAGCGAGTAATTGATTGTAGAAAATTAATGGATTATTTAACAAACCATTACACAACATTTTAATTGTTGTATTTGTAAATGACAAAAGATTATTTAATGTGTAAAATTTTGTTAACAAATTTTGTTAATTTTCAATGAAAATTTATAGTGTAATTTTCTAATATACATTTTTAATAAAAAAAAAAGAATTTTTAAATAATGATAAAAATTTCAAGAACAGATACGGTGTACTACAAGATGAAATCATGTTTGGATTAATGAAATACAAAATTAGATTAAAAATATTATAAGATTAGAGAGAAGAAATTAATATAACCTATAATTTTTAAAATCTCTTGTAATTGTAACGGAGCTTCCGCAAATTCCATAGTTTGGTATGCATGGTTATAATTGTACGTTGCAATAATGTCGAGCGTAATAAATCACATTCTTCTGGCACTTGCGTGGCTTAATTAATTTGTAACGAGTTCGCACAAGTTACACATTGATAAAGCCGGCGGATTAATCATCGGTGAACTGTTGCGGAGGCTTCTCTTTTCACATCGTTTTTATTTTCTTTCAAGTTAATCATCTTGTTGCTCCTTCGCAACTCATAATGATAAACGGGAAGCGTCGGGAAGTTTTTAAAACATCTGCCCGTATCTCGTGATGGACTTCATTTTATACCTTACGACCGTCATAAAACATGCAAATGTCCTGGGAATGTCTACACCTCGGTTTATATCGATCTTGTCGGATAAGCGTAATTATTGTAGATAGGTAGGTTAGACTCAAAATGATAAGATATTTGAACGTTTTCGACTAAAGCAGTAATCACAGCAAAAGCATTTCACGTATACATCCAAATAAGCTTTGGAAGTATACTAAGTATGTTTCGAGCATCTTTAAACGGAATATTGGGGAGAAATTGTTACACCATGACAACGCTTTTACCTTAAAAGCGTCTAAAAGCAAGAAAATAAAATTTATTCTCGTTTTATGCTTGAAACATTAAATACCCTTTCGTAGCCTAATTTCATCTCTCTATTATCAAAAAGAGAAATATAGTAAATCACTCTCTCCTCATATGCTTTAGATAGATAAGAAAAAAGCTCTAATGAAAAATTTTATAGTTTACAAAATATTATATTATTTAATTCATGCGCCTGTGGTGGTTCTCATTTATAATCAACACAATATGTATAATACAAATTATTTCTTATATACACACACAATTTCCTTTTAGCAATAAAATTTTACTACGTCTCGTTTATTAGTAATTTGAAATTCATTTTGTAAATTGTGTACCGGATATTTATTAACATTATTCTATGATGGATGGAAGCAGAAGTATTGCGCTCTTTAGATAGTTTAAGAATGCCTGATCGATTCCCTCGGGGCACTCAATAAGGCGATGTCTCGCGATCAAGATGCAATTCGAAGATCCTGGGTTGAGAGGTCTCAATTGTGTCACGCTTGCTGCATTCCATTCAACACAACGTGCAAATGCAGCCTAGCACGTAGACCGGATATGTATCGAGTCCATGAAGTTCTGTTACATCGGAAGATTAGATTCGCGCCGCTTCTCGAATGAGTCGCGGAATCTTGTTGCACGTGAGAATATTCACGTGTTGTATTCCTCTTGATACTATCCCGGAAATTATTTTAATTAAGTAACGACAAAATTGTCTGGAATTTAGTAGGTAGGCGAAATGCATTCACAGGTTCCAAATATTAGACAAGAAATTGGATTGATAACTCAATGTTTTCGTGAAAATAATACTAAACTGATCCGAAATAATAACATATATTTTAATTGTTTTCTTATTTTATTGGGATAATAAAACAAATATATCTATAATAATAATATATCTATATACGTTCTCTTTAAATTTAGGAAAAATTAAGAAAAATTAAAGAATAATGAAATATATAAGTATAACGTAAGAAGTTACAGGAACGATCATTAATGTACAACTCTTTGACGTATATATTTGTAGTCTTTTTTTTTTTAATTGACTTGATCCAATAACGAGATCTAGCAACCTATTGCGAATAGCAAGACTTCGAAGACTCATTGAATCTTTGCTTTAGAAGTTGCACCATCGTACCTCGACTTTCGCGGCCAAGTTCAATATGCTAGTTTCCTTCTAGCGCAAACGCTTTATGTGATTATCAGTTAGTTAGTAACTGACAAGTGAAAGAGTAGTTATCAAAGTTTCGTCGAGTTTGAGTGGAACAAGAATTTATAGGAAATATAAATTTGAACTTACATTTCTATTTCTTTTAATTTCTAACTTTGCAAACTTTCGTGTGTGTGTGTGTGTGTGTGTGTGTGTGTGTGTGTGTGTGTGTGTGTGTGTGTGTGTGTGTGTGTGTGTGTGTGTGTGTGTGTGTGTGTGTGTGTGTGTGCGTGCGTGTGCGTGAAGAATATTATTTTTAATTTGTGATATTACATACTCGAACTTCAGTTTAGGATTATATTTCAAGATCGAAAAATAATTGGCACGCAGTCTGCTTAAACTGGAAAAATTGTAAGATTTACATAAAAATATTATTAGCCATCAAGATCCGCTTTGATTGAATATGGCCTTATTTTTTATTGATATATTATTTTTCAAATGTATAAAAAGTAAGAAAAATGATGTTAATAATTGCTTCTTAGTCTTTTTTAAATAATAAATTAATATTAATTAATAAGAATTTTTCTTGATTATATATACAACTGTGGACTACTGGGAATTCAAAAAATTAAGGATATAGCACATATGATGTGTACATCATCGGATTGTCAGACTGAACAATGAGTTGAATTAAACAACGATTACGCCGCATTTACTGTATTATGTTTTTTTGATTTTTTTAGTAATTGTGAACCGTACTGAGGATGACTTTGTAAAATGATTGAAACGTATGCGTTGCGTGGAGTCTTTAATTAATTGGACTTTTTGTGAATATATAGTATTGCTTATATTGTTGTGAGATCGACGTATTTTTTATTAATTAAGCACAATCACCTAGTTCACTAGCCTTCTTTTCGTTATTGATTTATTTATCTAATGAGACTTTTACATATTTTATTTTTAATTAATAAGAAATTTTTTGATTACGGATAATTATTAAATTATGTTTGAATGTATTAACCCGAAAACTCTGCGAATAATGATACATAGAACGAGTTTATGTAACGAGGAAATAATTAACAAATGTATATGCAACAATCGACATATTTCAACTTGACATATTTCAATTATCACCAAGTATTAGTTCTATACAGTCAGATAATTACTTAATAATAAATTGCGTACATACATCAAGTCATTAACTAGGTTTTAACAAAAGCTCTTATTTGCATCTCCATCACAAAGAGTTTTTGATATCAATTAATTATATGTGTTAACATATATATTTAAAATTTATTTTATGACACAATGTAATTTATTATAATAAATCATGCAGTGATTTAAAGATAATATTTTACTTCTGATAATCTGAAATTTGTCAAAAATTTATTTCCAATTACCGTGTTATCTAATTATGGGAAACAAACATGAAAGCTGTATCGAATTAAAAGTTGTAAGCAAAATACGCGAACAATATTTTCGGAAAAGTACAAAGTAAGCAGATTTTTCGCAGTTAATTAATTATTATGATATGGAACTCTCAAACTGGATAATGTTCAATAGGGATAGTCACATTTCGCATAAGTCATATACCGAATTCACGAATGATGGATGAGCAAAACGAAATATAATTTTCCGCAGCTTAAATAAGATGACGGAGCACTAAACTTCAAGAATGTTTACTATTGATCCTTAAACTTTGTCAGAAAACTTATGTTGATGGGGAGGGAAGGGAGGAGTAAGCCGACGGTATTCTAAGAAGTTCTAAAGAAAAATATGCTTATTCATTTTTATACATACATCCACCATTCTGTATTTTAGCTTAGTTAACATTAGCTAACGCTTATCAAAGATTATATAACGCTTATCACTTCTCGTATTTCAATAATTAAGAAATCATATCTGCTAACAGCCTGATATAAAATGTTATACGACTGTTTTAATTTAGTTAACATAAGCCAACATTACTTTTATCAAAACTCTTTATCAAAGAGTACTTTAATAATTAACAGATAATATGTATTTAATATATAGCAGTCTAATATCTTAAAAAATATAAAAATTATTTACAAGGAATAAGAAACAAAGTTAGTATTGATCAACTTTCAATATCTTGTGTACATAATATTCGGAGCTATCAGAATATGCGACAATGGCTGTATATTAGCGACCCTAAAATATTAAATATGGTTTCGCGCCACCAAAGTTAGCCGGTATCTCGATAGCTGGCCAACGATATTAGCGTGGGGTCGAGATGCACTTTCTGCAGCTCATGGTAACGTAAAGTTTGACCGGATGTAAATTATCAGAGCGGTCGACAGAGTCTACGGCTGGTTTAAGTATAATGGGGAGCATAGGCGCAGAGTGTGAGTCTGCATTTTCCACAGCAAAAGCGTTTGTAACTTAATGATCTATTATCGACACTCAAGTATCAAATTGGATAAACGCTATACACATTGAACATGAAAAGATACTTGTATGTAAAATTAAATAAAAAAAAAACGAAAAAATAATTTTAATAATTTTAATAAAAATGAATTTAACTTTGACTTTAATAAAAATTAAAGAAAGGATTTTACATAAATTAATGTAGCCAACACATTTAGTTTTCTATATTAAATACAGCCTTTCAACGAAATTAAAATTACACGTTATGTATTAACATTCGTTTCGTGCTACATAAAAGTTTTCTTCTCATTAGATGGAAAAGTTTTTAATAAAATACGTACTTATTTCTCGTCTTTCACGGCACAGTATCAATAATACTTGTATTCACAGAAGAGGGATAAGTTGCGGAAATATCTGAAGGTACCGTTTTCTGTTTCGTCAAAGTACTATTACAGTGATTCGGAGAGAATTAGAGAGCTCATAACGGTTGAAAAAATACAGCAGTAATAAACCTCAGAATCCTCGTGCAAATTCCATCGCATTTTCTCTGAACAAGTACCGCGTAAAAATGAAATAAAAAAAAACAAAGAGTAATTTCGTATAGTGCAGAGAATTGTATATAATTGATAAAATTATGTTGTGCTATTTGCTCGTCCATCATTTGTGAATTTGGCATATGACTTATGCGAAACATGACTATCCCCATTGAACGTTATCCAGTTTGCGAGTTTCATAACATAGTTAAATTAATTGCGAAAGTGTAGAAAACTATATACAATTGACAATATTATGTCGTCAGAAGATGAGATTTTTTGACGGTCAGAGATTTTTTATATCAATCCTGTTTTCTCACTTTGTTTTTAGCGCATTTGCGATTTTGAAAAATGTTTGTATCATAATTGTCAATTTCATATGTATAATGTGTGCGACTCTTCACTGTATACAGATCAATGCTTTTACGAATGTTTTTATGCGAGAGGATCGAATTCGTTTGCGAGTCTTCATTCGTGAAGTTTCAAATAAAATCCTGTTTCGGCGCATCCCGTCCGTAAACAAACTTTACTCAACTATTCTGTGGAACTTTCAAACATTTCTACCTGCAATAAATTCGCGCAAATCACAGACACAAGACATAATAAAAGGGAGGGACGGAGCGACCGAAAAGAGAAAACGAAGGATAATTCTGCAGCAGTTCGATACGATCGAGGACGTGAACCGGAAATGCAGCGTTGCGCGTATACGGGGCGGACAAGAGTTATCATTGCAGCTCTTGATACTATTACGAATCACGTT
This sequence comes from Mycetomoellerius zeteki, assembly GCF_001594055.1. Lineage (NCBI taxonomy): Eukaryota > Metazoa > Arthropoda > Insecta > Hymenoptera > Formicidae > Mycetomoellerius > Mycetomoellerius zeteki. Next base: position 3,996,152 of record NW_017256436.1, read on the forward strand.
TCGTCGAACTTATATAAATACAATTGTTCAAAGTTCCGCCTTGAGGTTTTCAGCTGAATCGGATATCTTGATAATCTTCACAAAGGTATACTCACCGCCATACTTTATGCATCACGTTCGACATAACTGCGGAACTTTACACGCAATTCCTTTTACACATACATATATTTACCACACGTACATTTTTCTCTTCTTTACGTAAATCTTTTCCATGATATATTCTTATAAAATTTTGTTCACAAATCGGATCGAGGGAAAATCACCTCGTCAAAAATAGATTTCGAGCGAGTAGTTTCTCGCCGATGCAACGCTCAACGGTGCAAAATTTCTCCCTTCTCACGGAAATCGGAATTTGTTCCGCGCTGTTTATATATAAATCTTTAATCGCTTTTATCTTTTTTTTCTCTTTTGCACCTCGCACGTTCGCTACATTCGGAGACACTTGTTCGCGCCCTGCACGTGCACCTATGACTCGTAATGCGGGTGGGCGAGCTTTCAACGAAGCCGTCAGTTGAAACGTACATCAGGATTTTATTGCTCGTTCGCCCAGAAGTGATTAACGGACCGAAACGACTTCCCCTGCTAAATGTTTTTATTATATCGAATTCACGGGTCTCTCTCGCAATTCACCAGAGGATCTTGTTACTCCTGAGGTCACGCGTGCTCGAGGTGGTCCTCAAATTGCACCTTATCTTCAATGGCTTTGATTTATCGCTAATAAACGTGAGTTTTATAACTCGTAATCAGTTTCTCACCACATGAAGACTTTAAAAGCGATTAATTATTGGTGTCAATTTAAACTGTTATTATGTGTAACGACGCTGATTTAGAAGTAATGATGATGAAAATAATGATGATCATAATTATTTATTTTAGTGATCTTAAATTTAATCTTGATAATAATGGATAAAGTTATATTAGCGTAATATTATTAATGAATGATGTTATTGCATTAATTTAATTAATGATAAAATTAATGAAATTAATGAAATTAATTTTAATGAATGATCAATGTAAATTGCCTCTTTAATAATTAAGTACCATTTGATACTAGATTCAATATGATTAAGCAAATAAAAATTTCGATAATTAAGGTAAGTGTACCAGTTAATGACAATGGATATGACCCATTTATTAAAATAATAACAATTTTAAGTATTCAGCTTTTAATATATATATATATATTATATATACACATATATACATAACTGTGAGTAAATTCGTTGTTTATAAAGATTCAATAACAAGTTTATTTAGAGTCGTACATATCATCAAAAGCCAAATATTTAAAAATTTTCTTATTTTGTCCAATAATTGGGTTTACTAACTGGTACATTTACTTTATATCAATTTGATTTAACTAATGTCAATTAAATTAAGTGTGTCTCTTATGTTAGCAAGTTAGACTCGATATGCACTTATGTGCATACGTATACATTTATATAAGTACAGTGCTGTAAATTACAACGGTGAACATGGAGATTTGTAAATGGGCTTGGAGGTTTTCAGACGATAGATGCTCACGACTTGCGGTGTTAGAAGTTTTCAAAGTACAATACTATTATTCAGACAATGCTGTACAATGTAATTTTGGTAGCAGCGGCTAAGCAGTGGATTAGCAACTCTGCAACTACTAGATCTCTATCGGAACATTTACTACGTAAATGACGCAATTCCAACTGTAAATTGGTCGAAATCACTAATCACTTTCGTGACTTGTATACACTGCTAATATTATAATTTTCAAGTATCTTTGTCATTCGCGTTGTTAATGCGTCCAGTACAGGCGTGTACATCTTGGCGTGAAACACTACCATGTCTCTCGATATAATGTAAAGTATATCCATTTAATCAACATTATTAAGTACAATGAAAGTAATATAAGAAAGAAATTGTTTTCTGTCGGCTTTGATGATATATGTTAATATATGTTATCAATGATATCGATTCTGACGTAATATTTTGAGAATATTTAGTAACGAATATAGATTACCTTAGGACATCGCGTAAATATACAGGCATAATATCCGGTAGCATTAAATCAGTGCGAAATTAGACATCGATGCTGGATAACGTTGCGTGGGCAACTCCGATAAAATATCGATCATTAGCCGGCTATTATCTTAGTCGTATAGCTAGGATTCGCGGCGCTGTTAATGCCGCGTTAATAAAGATTACTGATAACGTCAATCCAGAAATATTGCGGAAATTTGGAGAATACAGTATATCTCGCAACTGTCACTCTCAAAATGCAATCGTGTTTCTTCTTGTATTAACTTGCATACAATACGTACGTTTATTTATGTACACTTTTTCAGATTTATAATTATAGAATGATATTTTGAAAGCAGACGTTTTAAATTTTTCTTATCGTATTCGGTGTTTAATTTCTATGTAATTTATTCGACGCATATTGAAAATGTTGTCACATATTCACGTACAATGTACTAATTAAAAAAAGTTTGATTAAAACAACATTTACATAATCTTGAATATTTATAAAGGCATAAAAGAAATAAAAAAAATAATTTATCTGATGTAAAAAACTTTGAGAGAACGTACGTAAACAAGCAAACATTGCTAACAAGCAAACAACTTTTTTTATGCGCATATGTATGAACATTTAAAATTCCTGACAAGTTCTGATTCAAAACAAGGGAATTTAGTTTTTTCTTTTTACTAAAAAAATTTTTTTAAGAACTTATATGTATAGCATATTTCTCTTTTCTTCCATTATTTTTTCTTTTAATTTTGTTACATACTATAAATCTGTTTTTTTAAATCTTTTTTATATAGATACTTAGTTTACGTATTTCTTTCCATATACTTAATTTTCTTCAGCAGAGAATAATAGATTGATCTTTTCTTACCTCTCTTTTCATCATCTCACGGTTTTATCTTTTTATATTCGATTTTTTATACAACGGTTCTTTTATTCTTTAAGCACAAGCGAAACATGATGTTCAATTCGGCCGACATGCGACAGTGTCACTCGTATCCCAGTCGATTATTCTCAGTTTTATCAGTCCTCAATGTTGATGCGACCGAGATATGAAAATTGGAGAGAAAGAGAAAGTACGAAAAAATTGGAAGCAAGAAACAGGAGGAAGAGGCGAAACTGCGATCAAGATAAAAAAAGAGTGTAATCTTCGTACCCGGGGGTACGCTCGATTCAAAGTCTGGGTTTCAGCAATCCCCGCGTCCCTATGTTCGCGAAAGAGAGGAATGGCGCGAGTGAGTAAGCAAGATTACACGTGTCTGTGTTCGTAATTCACTGAGCACGTATGTGTACATAGGGTGTCCAAAAATTCATTCTTCCAATTGTAGATATCGCAGCTAATTTAAAACCTTTCGTAGCAAGAACATCAAAAAGATCGACATTTGTTACTTATACTTCTTAATTTGAATTCAAGCAAATATAAATTCCAACTCGTGAAATAATGTTCAAGCTTGAACTATACGGCACATTTTGTTATCTGTTTGCATGAAAATTATATTGTAGAAAATCTTTTAATTTTAATTATTTTTTTTTTGAAGACCATTAGTAGCTTGGCATTCTTGTTCAAGATTTATAACTTGGGAAACATTTAAATAAACTAATAGTTTTAGGACACCCGGTATTTGCTTGTCGGTGTGTTTGACTGTGCCGGCGATTACCACGTCGCGTTTACCGGAGTTCAGGGATAGTGGATCCCAAGCGGATTGAGGATAGATGCCACGAGGAACGACGAAGGAGTTGCCTTTCTGCCGAGGACCTCGGGGCAATGAGGATAGATGATGCGGTCTAGCCTAACTCGTCTTGCGTTCGCGATGAGCACGACACGGCAGTTCTCTTCATTATTTTTAGTCGAAGACTCTTTAACCGCGTACGTGCCGACTCCGCAGTCAATTAAAAATCGCAGAGCGCAGCGCGTGGAACAAATGCTTCTGATTATTTCTTATGCTAATGAACCGGTGGCGCATCGCGTTCGCGCGCGCGACGGTACGTGACTGCGACGCCGTGAGCTGCAATGCACTGACATAATGTCGACGATGCTCTCTCCTTTCTTTTAGAGCGCGTCACCTGAAAATAGAAGAAACGAGCTAGTGTCGCAATAAGTAAAATGCTAATTAGCTATATTTGCTTATCTGTGCGATCTAAATTTCTAAATAATAAATCATATCAATCAAAACAACCAACTGTCGTTGATAGTTTCTTCAAGATGCCTTTAGTTGCATATATGACATTTATATTTCTGGTTTAAAATAATTATGAAGTTATTTTTTAAGTGAGATTTACATTTATATTTAAATGATGAAGATCTTTTAGCGCCAACTATAAAGTAGTTTCTTGGAAGCAATATTCGATGAGCGCCAAGTGCATTCAGCGCTTATTCTCATTATGTTGCTGCCAACTTTCGTAAAAAGCACGATGAACTTTGACACTTTATCGAACATTGTCGTGGTCGTTTGCGCGGTCGCTTCAACGAATGATTATGCCAATATCGTGTTCGAAGCTTACCGCAGTGCTTTCATCTAAGGAAAAATGAATTTTTTATTAATCCGAGAGAATAAAAGAGAGAAAATGTGAAAAATCTGTAGTCCCACGTTGTAGAGCAGATACGTTTTATTAAATACAGTTCAACGATCAGGCAAAATAACATTAAATATTGTTGTTCGCAGTTGAAAAATATGTCGGTTGGCAATCATATATTCGTTATCGCACATTTATAAATCTTGGAATCGAATCGCCTGTCGACATTTGTTATAAAACGAGTGAAACAACATTTCTGCATGTTATCGCTATTTACGCGAATAAACAGGTAGACTCTTCTGCTAATTGATATGTCAGATTTACTACATGTTAGAAATTGAATATAATTATCAATAAGATTGCTAAAACAATAACAATTGCTAAAAGGAAAAGAAGTTAGTTTAATATTTATATTAAATAATGTAGGCATATTTTTACAATGTGATTAGCAAAGACTAATAAAGAACAAAATAAAAAGTTAATAATTAAAGACGGGATTAAGATAATTAAAATGAACGATTACAAATATGAACGAGTGTAATGAGTATTTTTTTTATATACCGATAAGATAGAACATATTCATAGATGTGTTCGTTCATATTCGCGACGATGTCTATACCTACTTGCTGAGGCAAGTTTATAAACAGACAAAATTTCTAGACAAAATTTGATTTAATTGTTATTAAATTAAGATAAGACTTGACACTTAAGGCGGAACGTACTTATAATTATTTGTTATGACAAATCTTCCAACGATTTTCGATTATTGTATTTATTTTATCAAGTTAATTAATTTCTCCTCATCGAGTTATAAAATTATTAAAGTGTATTTAGCTTTCGCTTTTTTTTTCGACAACGAGCGAGCAACCAGGGAGAGAAATTAACAGAAATGAATGCAAACACGTACGAGATGAACGATGAGCTATTTCGAGGGAAGAGGAAGAGTGATTAATTCATATGATAATTATGGTGCCGGAAAATATAGTGGAAAATGAAGCGACATAAAGATTCTTAATTAATAGCGTCTTTATAAACAGAGAGCAAAGACACGGAATGGTGTATCGGCGTGGTAGCTGGTAATTATGATAAAACTTAATATTCAGCAGGGAATTATTCTAAAGTTGTGCGATCTGTGTTAATCTTAATCCACATAGAAAACAGTTTGAGAACTTTTTCGCATACTTGTGAAAAAAGTAACACTTTAAACTATTTACAAATTTTAACACAAACGCGGAATTATTTCGTACAATTTGATATTTTCGAGTTTATTATCGCGCAATATGTCTCCACTAATCGTGCAAATTATTATCATTCTTGATTTAATGAAGTATTTTCGCATTGAAGTATTTTAATGAAAATATTTATTTAGCATGCTCAATATGTCATTTTATTTTATAATTTAATTGCATTTTGTTTCGACAGCTATTTTATCTTCCATCACATCATATACTATTGTATTAAACGTTTGTTTTGAACGCGTTTAGAATTTAAAAATTAAGACAATCAATTAACAAACATAATGATAATATCTAAGATCCTTTTAGCCAGCAAAGAGACACTGGAAATAAAGGCTCACAATCAGATTGAAATTTCTTTTGCTCGTGTAAGGAAGTTTTTCTTGAATTGTTAATTTACTCAACTCTTTTAGAAAACGGAAACTCAGCCCCTGTTTTATCGGAAAAACTGAAGAATGTTATTTTTAATTCCAAGAAGAAAGTTAGTAACTCCTTACTTATTCGCTTTTTCAATGCTTCGGTATCTCGAGAAAGTGTCGCATTCTTTTGCACTTTCACATGTGTCTGTTACAACCTTGAAGACTTCAAACATTCTTGTAGCTTGTTTGTTGTCAAAACTACGAGCTTATTTATTATTCCTAAGGATGAAAATGTCAAGTTTGCCAATGTGAAACTCAGAATGTACTTCAAACAGCTCTGAATTCTTTGATTTACAATTTGAAAGTCAACAATTTTTCTTTTGTTAGAAATAATGGGATACGAATAGAAGCTCATTCTGTTAATCTGACCAGAATTAAGGATTCAAGAGTTGACAATGCTAGACTGAAATTGATACAGAAGAAAAAAATTCATCATAGACTACTCATACATGGAGTTCCAAGCATGTCCAGAGATGACTTTACATTATTATATTGAGATGACTTTATTTATTGCCCTCAGCTTTAATGTTAATATATCAGAGATGAAAATCATTTTTTTAAATTTTATTTATTTATTATCTACATGTTTCCTCTAAGAGACTGCTATACTAATCATTAATTGTGTTTTAAAGGTTCCACTGTACATCCGCACCCCACTAACGCGTCACTTGATTACTTATTATATTTTGTTACGTTATTATCTATTCTTGCGATTTTATTAAAGCTTACTTACAAGCTACTTTCGGTAACTATGTGAGATAAGTAAAACGTATTATCACCGGTTTTAAAGCTGCTTTCATACTAAAATGCGGTCAGAATACATGAACCTGCTGGGAGAAAAGTCGACTGAAAGGAAGCGTAGATATATGATATGCATATCGTAAAGTGATTAATGATCGAAATAATTGCTAGAGTTTAACAGGGTTACTGGATGATCAAGGTGAGACTTCGAAGCAAATTAATCCTGAGTAGTAAATTCTATTGATGTTCCAAAAGTTTGATTAATTGTCATCAGTTATGAAGCAATAATGGTCTCTTGTCAGTATAGCTATATTTCATATTTCAGCCGAAGCGGGGATAAGTTAACCGTTCTTTCTGCTTTTAATTTCTAAATTACGACGGGGAGAAGTCAAATTTTTGTATCAGTATAAACATTTTATAAGGCAAGAAGAAAAAACAGCAATTTATTATGCTCTTTTTAGGCCTTTTCTTTTTTATTTGTTTTTTTAGTTTTTATAATTTTACATTTTCGTTTTTTTCTACTTGTGACAAAAACGAATAACGTTATAGGTCTGTCCTTTATGCCTGCACCAGTTCAGACAGTGCAATGTTAACGTTATTTTTCAACTATTTTATATTTATTAATTGAATCATTTATTAATTGTGTTTAAACTAACCTGACATCATGGAAATTACGTTATCTAAATTTATATTATAATTAATTTAACGCATGGTTACCGTAGAGAAAGCAGAAATTAGTTCCTCAGTTGGCAACTATAGATATTGTACATAGTTCTCTATGTAATTACATTTCTGAAATAATACTGACACAATGCTGTAAAATAAAGACAAGATTCCGTATCGTTGGAGAATTAATTAATTTTGGATAGGTATAAAACATGTGTCTTTCGAGTTTCTCGTTGAAATGAAAGACAATGCGCGATTGAACGTAAACCGGCAGGTCGGATTCATGTTTCAGGAAAATCGATCGGCCAAGGAATTATCGTTGACATTTTAATACACGCATAGCGAAGTTGAATGATGAACACAAATTTTTTAATCTTAAAATGACAATGCCATAAAATTGCTGATTTACGTTTATTTTATGTCTCGTCACTTCTTTAACGGCTGGCATCGAAAACACGTGCGTGTGTCGTTTTCGTTTCGTGAGTAAAAAGGCTTGTTGGATTGTTCCACCGTTAATCCGAGTGATCTCGCGACACAGTGCAAGTGGCATGCCAATTTCATGTTAACAAAGAAATGCTTCGTACGCTTGCAGATTTATCGCTATTCATGTGCACTCACGTTTCGACGCGATTTTTTCAATTTATTTACGCGCTATATATATATTATATATATATTATATATAATATGTATATGTACTAACCCTATAATTTAGCGAATTAAGTTGCCAGTCATAAAAATTGTATATAATATTCGTGATAAATGATCTCAGATTTAATTTTCCGACGATTTATTTCTTTTTATGTAATATTTAACTGAATACACGTAAAAAATCCTATGATTGACGTAAAATTTTAATTAAATATATTATTGATTAAGAGAAATTATTTATTTTCCAGATTATATATTATAAATTTTCTAATTTATAATATAATTTTACATACACATTAATAAGGAACCTTATATAAGTCATATAATTTAGGTTTAACCTACTTAAAAATAAATATCTATAAATAATAATACATATATCACAATGTAAAATAACTTTCTTTTCAATTATATTCGTCTACAAATTCATAAAATAACTCATAAAAATTCATAAATTAAACACAATTAATTCTAAATTATTATCGTTTTAATAGTCATTAAATGTGTTTTTTATGTATACAAAATGACAATAACTCTCAGTTATATAATATTAGTTAATCTATATTTGTAATAACCGTTTGATGTTGTGCTGCACGAGTAACGCATTAATAATAGTATCGCGTTTGTAGGAATTAAATTGGAGTATCTGCATCATTACCACGTTTGTACATTTGTGTAATCTCAGCGTAAAATATAACTTGGGACATCGGTAACTACAATTTGAAACGCTTTGAGTGTTTCTAACTGTAAACAACATCGCACGTGATACAGCAACGCCAATATAACAAGCAAATGTGCAAACCAAAATTGCATCTCAAAATGTATTTAGATTGTTACATGGTGACTCTGGACGGCAATATGTATATTACTAACATCACAACATCACAAACGATTATGCGCATGTATTCATAGCTCATATTTATTATAATTTTATTATCTTATTAGGTTCTTTATTTTATGTATTTTGTTAAATATTAAAGGAGTAATGATAACTCAATCCCTCGAGTTAAATAAGATCTTTTTATTTTTAATTTCTATATGTATCAAAATATAAATCAATTCATTCTTATTAATTGTTAGTTTTAAAGTAAACAACATCCATATTAATATATGCTTTTAGTAAACATAAATAAAATTTGAGTTAAATTCAATACATTTTCTTGAGTTAAATTATTTAATTCTATTGTTTTAGTTAAATTAACATATTGAGTAGAAACAATGGTAATTTATAGAAATTATTAAAAGTAATTCAAATTGGATATAAGTTGACATTATGAATTTAATAATGCATATTCTTTTTACCGTAATAACTTTTTCTTTGGAATTATTTTGGCATTAATATTGATATCACTACTCGACAGAAATGCAAACATGCAACGAAATGTTCGTTGCTTCCGGCGAGAGTAGGCAACTTCCTCCAGCGGTGTTTAGGTTCACGCTTCCTTGCGATTACATTATTAGTTAAACGCGGAAAATGCTCGCTCTGCGTATTATTAATATATATATCTCGATACGTAGTATTCGATGAGCCTCCTGCAATTGTTGTGAAAATAAAGCAACAGCGATAAATCGATAAATCATTTATTAATTTATAAACGCAAAGATAATAATTTGTCTCAATTAAACAATGAGTTTTTTGAAAACAATGATAATATAATAAAAAAACATTACAATGCTACAGATATCGAAAGATCATTTACATAAACGCCACGCTAATAAAATTTTTTTTCAATATCAATGATATTGTTTTAACAAAATGTTACGTCAATTAAAATTGTTCATATTCGAGACAGGTTTATATTCCAGTTTAAATGTTGCATATTCATATGTTGCATATACTATGAGATTTGAAAAACAGCGCGAAAAATATCGTATACGTGTGCAATATTAAAATAATTAAAAAAATTGATCAATTTGAAAAATTTACAGATATCAAAGTCCGATATTGATTTCCTAGTTCAATGTGAAAATTAATAACCGTACAATAGTGTGACGCGAAATTCTAGAGCATGTCTATTGGCATACGACCCGGAAAGGACGACCACGTGCTGTTTGGAAACTCGGTAATATCGGAAATATCCGCGCTATCTCTTCCAATGCGCAATACTCTCGAGCGGTATATCGAGTGTAATTGACGTCGCCGTTTGCGATACGTCAGAGCGCGAATATAGCTATTGTAGGCGTAAAGTGCATGTATAATGCACCGGGAAGTTCTGATGCGCTCTAACATCGTGATTCGAGTCTTAATGGATCCCGAGCCATTCGTAGTGCTATCTGCGTGTAACAGTATCTGCATTGTTAGATCCGCTCAGCTGCGAGTGACTCGATTACCCGGATTGTCGCGACTGGGGTGAGAAAGGGTGAGACGGAACTAGGATCCTTGAATTAATCAAGAGTGTGCAACCCCCGACGCAGTTCGGCACCTTTTGAGGCAGAAACGCGATCTCCTTGCAGACGGAAATCCGCATGACGATACTTTGCGCGGGGAATTGATACAACTGTCGTCGAGCTCGTGAGAGTCCTCTTCACGTGTCAGTGATTTGAAATGTTGCATGACAAGGAATGAAGAAAATGCGTGTCAAAATAAACGGCGTATCACAAAACTCGAATTTACACTGGCAATAAATAGAAATGACTATTACAAGAAATTTTGTAAAAATAGGTGTTTATTCAGAAAGTTATTATTTGTTTTTTTTTTAATATAGAGAAACTCTTAAATATAGAGTCATATCTAAAACATCTAGATATGATTGACGTGCTGCAAATTATAACGTGATGCAAATTATATTAATAGCATAATATTAATCATCAAATATTACGAATGTACTGGTCCATTAGATCTCATAAGTTTGTGTTTCCCCAATAACTAACAGACTGACATCGATGGTCTGTTCTAGACGCACAAATAATTAGTTACGTTAAATCCACGAGGGTGATTGACTGATTAATTATTGATATAAAAACACATGACCGATTATGGGATTTGCGAAACGTTTTGATTATGTTCATTTTGATGACTGTTTGAATGAAAATTGTCATCGGTACGATTGAACGCGTCCAATTAAATGACAAAAGTATTTCCATTTCTGGAAAAGTAGAGAGTGTGTAATGAAGTCAGTTTTTTCCATATTACGCTCGATATAATAAGTCTGGATGATGTATCGCCAATACATTGTACAGTTTTACAAATCATTTTCAACAAAAGAACTAAGAAAGAAGGAGTAAAATAAAGAAGTTTTACGCTTTATAGGCGTATTATTTGCGCAACGTCTTCCGCGCTTGACTCCTATTGCCCATGTTCCTTCTTAGTTTTTTTTATTTATAAGGAGTCTTAGTTAGTTTGATTTGTTATACAAAATCATTTTCAACAATTCAATCTATTAGAAATATCATAAAAATGTTTGAAATATCATAAAATTGTCTTTAAAATTATGTATAAACATAGAAAGTTCATATATGTTACTTTTTAAATATGTACTCTCTATAAAAATAATAAATATAATAATTATTTTAAATCCTAAATGCAACTTATATATATTAAGATAAACCATTATTTTATAACCTTTAGAAACTATACCATGATTATGTTTTTAATTAAAAATATATCTGTTAACCCAAATATTGTATTTTTCAGATGCAAGTATATTAAGTTGTTCTCATATACAATGTAATATTATTATATTTATACTAATTTATAATAATACGATAATACTATAATACACGAATGTGAACGTGATGATGATTCCGTAATTATTATATTATATGTAACAGAAGGAAATACGCAGCAATGTATTACGTATAGTAGTCCAGGTAATTGATCTCTGCATGATAAATAATTACGGGAATCCTATAAACTCGTAACTCGTTGCAATTACCGGTAAATACTAGCATTATTGAATTCGATTCCTATTCAATATGCATTGGAGATTCATGCTACTATCGGGAATTTAACATTGTTAATTATTTATGTTTATTATTTCCATTGACTATTCGTGTGGCAAATATAATGTCATTGCCATTATTTTGTTTTTTTATAATTTGCATGCAGTTTTTATACTGCCTTTATGCATAACAATTACAATAAAAAAATTAGTATATTGAAAAATTAGCTTTATAAAATTAATCAAATTATTCCATTGAATTCTATTTGTGTTGCTAATATATTTACGTTTTAAAAACAATTTATATTGTTCTATCATCTGTGATTTTTCAAAAAATAATTTATTTTATATAATTATTTAAACATCTATTATGTTTAGATGTAAATATTATTTCTAACATTATTGATAAGATTTTTGCAATTATTGTAAGTTGAATCAATTGCGTTGATCAATTTATCTTACAGATCGATTAGTTTTGAAATTTCAACAATCTGTTGTACCTTTTTATGTAACTTCTATTAGAGCCCAATATTCTTAATCATTATAACAACATTTTAATTCTCTGCTGTAAAAGAAAGAAACAGCTTATTCTTAATAATTTTGAGAAGAAAAGAAAAATACGAATTTTTTTATAATTAAAAAAATTTTCTTGAATGCACTTAAAAGTTGTAATATGAATATAATTTAAACAGTTCCTTATTCCATTATGTATCAAGCTAATATTCATCTATAATGATATTGAATTTTTAACTAAATTAGATCGTGATTTATCTAAGAATAGAACATAATATCTGTCAAGCGTCTTTATCGAAATAATAACCGATGAATGAAAATGAATTGATACTTTTTACTTTTTTTAGAAATTTATTTTTCATAAATTTACCGCAAAATAAATTTCTGCTTATTATTTTAATTTAATTTAGAAAAGATATTAAATATGTGATATTAAATATGTGATGATATTGTATATAGTGATATATTTATTTTTTGCTGGCTCATTTTTCCGTCATATGGCGATTCAATAAGTCGTCTCATGCCACCCGCTATCGCAAATGCAATTTTCCGATATGGAGGATTTCCACAGGAAAGTTATGAGCGTTGCAATTGGATATCCTGTCCTCTTAGAGTATTTTTTCTGTGAGAACTAAGAGGATACGACGGATCGGTACCGCGATCAGGCTGGATAATCGAAAAAGTAACAGTTCTCGTGACCAACACTTATGTTACGCAGTCTCGTGTATACGTACATACCGATAAAATCATATATAGATTTTATCCTCACAGAGCCAATTCCGTTACGATAATCTGCGACAGACCGACTTGATAAGAAAAAGAATGAGGTACGTGTATGCAATGAAGATGATGAAAGTTACATCAAATAGTGAAAATATTTATTTTTTAATTTCAAAATATAAAAATTGTGATCGAAATTTAATTAAGATGTGGTACTATAATTATAGTGTCTATTTTTAATTCTATAGAATTATTTATAGATGTTGTTAATTTATTATTTTTTACTAATATTACAACAGTTTTATTGTTTTATTTGTTACAATTAATAAATTGTAGTTTAAGTTATTATTTTGTTAATTTAATATTATTTTTTTAAATATTTATATTTTGATGTTATTTTTTATTATTTTATATTAATGTATTGTCAAAAAACATTACTTTTATTTAATTACTTCGTTTGCGTATCTACTTTACACTCTACTCTCTTCTATTGTCTAATTTAACATTTTTAACTTAATTAAACACAATATGCCAGAAAAGGTGTATCTTTTTTTGTGGACGTTTTGTTAAGAAGGTAGCCATAATAACCAACTTTAATAAAAAAATTAAATAACATATTTTAAAGCAATCGTTACATTTATAATATTAAAAAAAGAATCTTTAGAAAATATTTGTTCTCTTATTTTCAAATGACAATTAATCTAATTTTTGTCGCTTAAAAAACAAACTGTGACAATAATCTCCACATCGCTTTTCATTAACTCCCATGCAGTCACATTAATCGCCTCTATCTCGTTGACGATGAAGGAAGGAACGTTCAGCGGATCGATCGGTGGAATTAATGCGTTTCCGAGAACCCGTCAGCGCGTATTTACATTTTATTAAAACTACCAGCCGTCGATGTCCAGATATAAATCCCAATCCAAAGCGGTATTGCGAATTCTGCGGTCTGCGGTCGTCGAGCTTGGGTGCGCACGATGATGCAGATGCAGATGGGCCGCCGCCGGCGGCGATGGCTGATCCACAGCTATCTGTAGACGCCGGTTACATCGTAAAGACGAAACTGCATTCCGCTATCTCGTCACAGCCACCGCTGTTCTTCCTTTCGAAATCACCTTTTCTTCCTGGTTCCTTCCGACAGCGTATTCGCACGCGAACCGACTTGTTTACAACTACGCGAGTACAGGTGTTCACCTTAACTACAGCATATATCGCCCGGAAAATTGATGCTCCTATGATTCATCTCGTTGTTTTATAAGTTTATTCAGAAAATTAGAAATGTTTACTTTTAACACAGCTTTGACATTAGTATTTGTAATCCATGCGATGATATCAATTACTACGTTATATGCATTGGTACCATTCCATAATTTTAATAGTAGTACACGAAAAGAATGATTTTGTTGAAGTAAAAATCAAATTTAAAATTTAAGTAAAGGAAGAGGTATGGACCTTTATTTTATTTTTCTGTATATTTTTTTATTTTTTAGTTATATTCAAGTCAATGATATTGCAAACGATAATTTATTAATGTAGAGTTACGATATTTGATGTTACAATTGCTTCAAAGCATTTCTTCATTAGTAATTAGTAAAACTTTTTCTTTCAATCGATCAATTAAATGCTTCGAAGCATTTGTAGCTTAAATGGACCGCATTCTAAGTTTAATGTAAAATAGAACTTGAAAGGATTAAGTTCACAAAATACGAAAAACTTAAATAAAAAAAAAACGTACGATGTAGCTATCTGAATGCCATGATAAATTGCCCTCCTCCCGCCTTATTTATATTTGTACAAACTGATTTCTTCAAATTCTTAGGACTTCGCATAAAGTTTAAATAACTTGATTCAGAAAATTCTGAATGTATTGAGATTTTATTAGATTCAAAAATTTCTTTTCATGATGAATACTCCTAACAATATTTTTGTGTTCATCTTGTCCTCGTGAATGTTTACCACGATCACTTCTTTCCTGTTTTACAGATTATACCTCTAGAGATTTCTTAAAATTATTTTAAAATGATAATCACAAAGATTTTTAACAAAAAATGTTTTATAATGTTTTTTTGTTAATAATCCTATAGAACCAATATCATTCATTTGTTAGTGGGGCTCATTATAAGAACATTGAAAACATTTACATTTAATTCCAAGCTAGAAAATATAGTTATTAAAGTTTACTTATCTTTTCAAAATAGAAAATAACAGCATCCTAAGAATTAATTTACGATTGAACTCGTTAAACAAAATAAAAATCTTATTGGACCATGTGAGTATACAACCAATAGGAAATAAAATCTATAACGGTCGAAACTGGATTTTTGCTGCTTAAATAATTCAGTGAATTTATATACTACGTATCTCAAATTCTGCCAAACTGCACGCTGAATTGATTTTTTGGTTTTAAAACGCTGTATCAACAGAAACGTAGTACTATCACAAATTAAATTGTCTTGCAATTTAATAATTTGATGCTCAAAGGCATCTTAGAAAGATCTTAATAGTACTGATAAACATATTAAATCTGTAAATAATTTATTGCGAAAAATATTACCTCGACCAGGAATCGAATTCGGATCTCTTGCATACCATGCAAGCGTCCTAAACCTTTCTAAGATGCCTACGAGCATTAAATTATTAACTGTTAGGCAATTTAATTTATGATAGTACTACGATTCTGTAGGTAAAAGTTTCAAGACCGAAAAATCAGCACGCAGTTTGGCAGAATTTGATACGTAGTATATAAATTCACACCGAATAGCACCAAAAATCTAGTTTCGAGTGTTATGGGCGTCATTTCCTATTGGTTGTGTATAAACTCGTTATTTACAAATTTTAAACGATAACTTGATATCAGCTTTGATATTCTAGCATCCAGTTTGAGTGTCCTACATAGATATTTTGATAGTTCGACAAAATTGTTTCAGATCTATATCTATAATATAAGTTGAATTTTTTAATGTTTCAGTAAATTATATTTTCCATGTATGATGAATAAAAATACTAATGTACATTATATCAATAACAGCATACAGTGACTAGAAACGACTAAATTTAATAGGATATCGATTTGAATCGTTCGATATCGAATACCATATATTTCAATTCTATTTTCTGTAAAAATATAAATGATATTTGATGCAAGCAATTGAATTCCATAAACATCAATCTCACTAGAGAAGCCAGAAATGCTTAAATAACTGACTCTATCAATACAATATAATTTTTTTAATTTACCTCAAAAAAGTATTTATTATTTAATCTTTTTTTAAACATGATTATTTCTTTATATATAAATATTTACAGCGTATTAACCATAGTCAATATATTATACATTTAACATGATTTACCGAAAGAAATATTATACTCTAGAAAATATGATTGTTTTCGTGATTTAGAATTTTAGAAACAATTATATGAAGTCTTTCTTGTAAAGCCAGAGGCTAGATTTTGTATCGCGTCACGACTCTTTTCACACTGCCTCTGTATTACATTATGATAAGTGCAATGTTGACGATCCGTCTTTTCACCGTCGAATTGTACGTCAGATTGAAAGTATCCTTCAATGTGAATTGCATTTTCTTGATTTTCGAGAGGACTTGTGTCAAGATTCTTCTTCAGACTATGGAGAGATTCTTCTTGACGGCGGAAGAGAATCGTCGATTTGCTACGCTCGATTTAAAATTTATTTTTAACTTTGAAAAATCATTCAATGTACGTAATCAGTTTTTTTTATGTTAAATGACATATCGATAACTTTGTCATTTCCTTACCTTTATATATAAATATTATATAATATGCATATACATATATTTAAATATACATGTACTTTTCATGAAATACAGATATATGTATATTGATAACAAACATATATTATTGCCTCGATAAAAATTTTATATAACATTAATGTTTCTTCATGTTATGTTGTCAATAATTTACGAAACGCGAGGAATTACTACGTTAAAAGTATTCGCATGGTAGTAAGTTATGGTATATGCGTAGAAAGAATATACTATAAATCGCTGCATGAGAATTCTTTTTGACTTTAACGTCGATACCTTTTCTCACTCGTGCAAGGAGCTATCCGTTTTCGATCAGTCGCCGCAAAATCGCTCCTTTTATTTAAAAGCAGCTAACATGAAAGGAACGGGAAATCGTGGTTTTAGGGAGTAAGTATTTGCACGGAGCATTAGCCTTAAATCCTTAATCGACAGCCCCATTAAGGCTTGGAAGTTTAAGGCACGGAATGTGCATGCCGGTGCATTAATCCCGCGGAAACGCATTTTTCAATGTTCCGCCATTAATTTATTTAGTAGTAAAGTGCTGGCGGATGACTATGCTAATGCTCATTAATATGCATTAATAGTTGATTCCCATCTTCCTCCTCCAATAATTCCCAGTTCGGACTCCATATTTGACCTAACGATGATAATTTAATTCGAAAGCTATCAATTCGTAACTTCATGTACATAAGTGATATTGGACGGCTTGTGTTATCGTGTTATCAAAAATATTGGGTTAATGTAAAAGTCTTGGCACTTTTTTTGAGAGATGGGTTCAAGCAGTTGCAACTTTCGTTAAAAATAAACGGAATTTACATTTTAAAAAAGAGTTTTAATGCTCAAAATCTTTATTTCAAGAGGATTATGTTCTTTAAATTCCTGTAAGTTTGGTAATTTTTACCAATATAGAAAACTATGAGCTGGACAAAATGGAAAAATTTCTTCTTACTTTTATAGATCTGTTATATACCTTAAAAAAATTATGAAAATTTTCTACTTTCTAACGCTAATGTGAAAAGTTTTTTCTACTAAGTCGTTTATTTTTAAAAATGTTCCTATGTTTTTTCTTTATTACTAAGGCTCGATTGCACCAACGTTAACTTTGTAACGATAATTCGTTCATATATAGTCCCTGCGGCCACATTATTATGACCAATGTTGAATTTTACGATGTTTTTATAAGTTGGCAAATTTTTATAAAAAGTGGTAAAAAGATTTGTATTTCATGTGGCAATACTGTTTTTTAAATTAATCCCTGTGCCTGCAACTCTACATAAATCGCCATTTTGACATGTGTCAACTGTTTAACCACGCCGAAGTTACAATCTCTATTTAGAACACTTTGTCTCGTGACGTAAATTGTTAATATTAATCAAATATAACGGTAAGTAATAAATATAAATTGTTGTTAGACATGTTAATAAAGCATAAATAAATAAGTTAAACATAAGTTATTATTTAACTTATTTATTTATGCTTTATTAACATGTCTAACAACAATTTATATTTATTTTGCATGTTTTGTTTGCTGTATTTTATAATAAAATATAATTGATTTAACATTGCCAAATTGTAATTAATTGATTAGACATAAAATTGTTCAATAAATTCATCATAATATTTAAAATTTAACCAAATAGAAAAGTGCAAAAAGATAAGATGGTCATAATAATGTGGCCAGGAACTGTAGCTTTAAGAGTTGGAGTTATAGCTTGTCGCTAAAATAAATTTTAAGCTTTTCACGGCGGTATAATATTCATCATTAAATGTTTCTTAACATTATATATATTTTTTCTGCTTTCTGAGTGCCGCGTCTCTTATAAACGTTGTAATTAAAACTGTCCACTTGCGTACTCCTGCACGAAATAAGTCTCCATGCCTTCTGCAGCGGCTGTTAACGCTTTTATGCTTCCTATGAAATACGGGAAAATATGGCGGTAGGTGACGGCTAATGGTCGTATATTGTTTTCCGGAAGCATACAATTTTTCAGGCGAGCTTCGTAAACTGTCTTTGATGTTTCAAGTTAAATTGAAAGATCCATTTATAATTTGAATATTTAACGATAGATTGTTTGATAGTAAATGCACATTTCGACGTGATATTCTAACAGTAAGTCTAAGGTACTTTATACTATACCTACGGCGTAATTAAAAATTGATGTATTAATTACAAATTTGTTAGTCGTCTGGTTTTAAATGATTGATTATTATTAGCAATCAATCTTTCGACGCACGGAACATTAAATACATTATCCAGAGTTGCCGCATACATTACAATCATTAAATATGACTATCAATAAAACATTAGCAAGAAACGCGTCGTTGAATTCATGGTGCTCCAATAAATAAAATAATTGGTTCAATCGCATCTAAAAAGGCGGAGCCATTAACGTGTTATTTATGCCTCTGTACGAGACAGATCGGAAAATACGCTGTCGTCTAAAGATAATGGCCTTGTCAGCTCCAACTCCCTGTACGAAGGAAAGGAAGAACGCAATTTTCCAATAGGCTGTTCAAAATGACGTTTCCGAACGACGCCTTCTAGAGATGTCTTTAGTGCGCCATATGTCAGTCCGTTAGACAGCAAGGCATCATGAAATCGTGATCTTCCAATGAGCGTAAATTTGTCCCTGAGCAACGAAGATACCGGGACAAATGCACTTTCAATGAAGTTTTACGTTCTCTCGACGAAACGAATTTACTATCCATTCCGTCGTAGACGAAAAGTCGCGCTGAGAAGAGAAGAATTTAGTGAAGAATTCGTTGCAATGCTGCTCTCTCGTGCAGTTTTATGTATTACCTAAAATAAAATGCATGCAAACGAAAGGCAAGAACTGATTAATTTTTTTCATTTAACATTGATTAGATTTTTTTAAGTTATATTAAAATCTTAGTTTTGAAATCTATTTTTGGCTTTCCATATTTCTCTATTTCATCTCATTAAAAAATTCTTGAGAACTTTCAACTAAAATAAATTTAAAGAAGAGGGTGCATTAAAAAAATATACTTACATTAAAATACAAGTATCCAGATTATAAGAAAGGCTTCTCGTAATGTAAAACCTTTTACCGATATAGTTGAAAAGTTCGTGACAACTTATAATGAGATCTCTCTTTGCACATATATCAAATAGCACTTAAATGTATTTAAGACTTCTAATACCCTTCAAGTACAGCCAGAAGAAATTTATCTTATAGTCTTAAAAAAAAGAAAACTTCGACTTTCGAATGTTTTAGGATTCAAAGTTGCTAATGTGATTCAAAAGTTAGACGATAATTTCAGAGGCTTGAGCTTATTCAATAAAATCATAAAATTAATTATGTCTCTCCTATAAATTTTGTTCTTTTCGCCAATGCAAAATTCGTAATGCAAACGATAGTGCAGATGAACAATATCATTGTGAGCTCTCACGTCTGAATATCGAAATATTCGTGGCAGATATAGTAGTTTTTCATTTTATCGTGGAAGCGCAAAAGAAAAGCAAAATTTATTTTACGACTGCGCTACCCTCAGACAGAGATTCATTTGCTGGTGCAAACGAGTAGAAGATTTACGTATATACGTTTACAGACACCCATGGAATAAGAAGACGGGTTTCTTTAATTGGTTTCCCTCTCTCCCTCTCCCTCTCTCTCTCTCTTTCTCTTTGAATAATTTATCCGTTATCGACGTCCGTGCAAATTAAAATTTATTCTCCTAATATTAGTAGATTGAACGAGAAATAAATGTACGTATATATTTAAAATTAAAAATTACTATTCGATAAATATTTATATTACACATACAAGTAAGGTTTCCTGGTTTTCTTTTAAAGTAATAATAATATCTCAAGCGTGTTCTCGTTTCCAGTTGATATTTCGCTGGATATACGCGTATCTCTAATACAGAGAACTAGATTTACTGCAATGTCTCTGGTATACCTATGCGTGTGTACTATATATTGTACACACAGTCACACAGACGTAATATAGAAAGTCCATTCCCACGATTCCTTCGGCGTTACATGAACCCGCTACCTCTGATATCCTCCTCCTTCGGAAAAGCTTCGGAAATGCTTATTTTACGGCGAGACGTCATAAAGACACGATCCACCAATGAGTATAAAACCCTCGACTTCGGTGTCGTAACCTGCCTGACGATAAATACAGATTGAACGAAAAGCTGCGCCCTATACAGTTCGCTTTTTTCCAGTCAGCCACGAGACTTCTGCAGTCGTAATTTGCGAACTTCGTCACAGCTCGCATATCACTTGAATTTCTCTTGGTTCTTTGGGACTCCATCGCACTTACTTTATTCCGATTATCGTATCCTCCAGAGGAATCGTGAGGACATTTAGAAAGAAAAATGTCGCCGTCGGAACGGTTACTCTTGTGACAATGCAGTCTTTTAGTTCATTTCGACTTGTAATAATATTAAAATTTTTATTAATTTCCATGTAATCATATTAATCATGTACTTAAATACTTGTGAGCAACAATAGTATGATTAGTATGGTTAAGTAACAAAATGGTTATAATTGTTTTAAAAAGTAATAGATTTGTAAGTAAAATTAATTATTAGGGCAAATAAAATAAAGATAAGACTAAATTAAATTTACTGCGATAAGAAAATCAGACGTTACTACTTGTTTCCTTTAATTTTCCCTATATCTTCTGAAAGATAGCTATAATTTACTAGGCGATAGAAAGTGCACTTTTATCTTTCTATGTAGATAACAAAGTATTTATGCATACATTCCTGAATTAATCCTCCGCTAGCGGATGCCAGGTCATCCGAGATCCAAACATAAATTTATTCCGTATCACACCGTTGATAGAAAAGTGATACATCTAAAAAAATTAGCAATTTTTTAATAAGGCTTTTTTAAAAGTTTTAATTGAAACGTAAAGTAGTTTTCAGCTTTTTTCGTTATGTCTCAAAACTACTCGAGATAATCGAGGTAATCGATATTTTCAAGGTAATCGATACCAAAAAATGTCTACAAAAATTTTTTAATAAAATTTTATAATAAAATTATCTCTATTTATCTACGTCAATAATATTTTTAAAAACATTGTTTTTCATAATTCACATCTTCAAAATTATTTTTTATAAAAATATTATTAATTTAGATAAATAAAAGTTATTTTATTATAAAATTTTTGTAATAGATATTTTTTTATATCTCGAATAAGTTTTGAGATATAACAAGAAAAACTGAAAATTGTTTTACGTAACATGTAATTAAGGCGTGATTTTACCATTTAAAATTGTATTTATTTGCTGATACTGCTATTTTCTAAATTCATTTACTTATGTAAGCTATACAAAGTTTTATTATAATCACAATTTGATATTTCACGAGGTTCCCTTTGAGGCAAACAGATTGTAAACGAAATTGCAACAATACGAAAGCAATCTACAAAGCAGTGAGTCACTGTCTTCGAGCAACTGGAACGGAGTTCTACCACAAGGGAATATTTCAGAATGGAGAGAAAAATGTGTACAAATAAATCGGGATTATGTAGAAAAATAAACAAAAGTCTGTAGATTAAGATGTACTTAGTTTTCCAATAACAAAAATAAAAAAGTTATGACTCTTGTAAATTTCATCCTTTATCAGAATTATAACATCTTTTCATGTAAGCGAACATTTCGGGAGAGCTACAATATATTAGAGCTAAAATTTCTGAAGGTTGGTTTCTTCTTATTATCTCAATAATGCTCATTTTTTACTTATAATATTTTTTTTAA
The DNA here is from genome assembly GCF_001594055.1 of Mycetomoellerius zeteki. Taxonomy (NCBI): domain Eukaryota; kingdom Metazoa; phylum Arthropoda; class Insecta; order Hymenoptera; family Formicidae; genus Mycetomoellerius; species Mycetomoellerius zeteki. The sequence goes on from NW_017256436.1 coordinate 4,019,000, forward strand.
TCAAGAGAGCGATATGTACAGACAGTGCACTTGTAATTGTTTCACCGAACTTTGATGTTATCTTTAGCATGTGATATTAAACTGCCATGCAGGCGAATGCCGAACATTCAGTACGAAGCATAATATCAATTAAATTAGCAAATATAGAAAAGGGATCAAAAAGTTTTTATGCTCATTAATCTTGAAAAATAGTAGATAGGTACATTTTTAGCACAATTATGGCACTTATTTCAGACTTCTAAAGATCTAAAGTAGACACTAAAAATGAGTGCAAAAAGAAATGAATCCAAATTTTGATAAATGACTTGTCCTCTTTTTGCACTTACTGATTCAATTATATTTATCTATAAAATATAATATTTTATTGATTAATATGTATCTTATTTTCAAATAAACGGAAAATAATATGTAAAGCAATATTTATTTAAGCATTTTAAAGTCTTATCATTTATTAGTTAAAAAAAGGATCTCAACAAACACGATCTTAGATAATGTTTCCATCTTAATGTAGATCTTCTTGTGTTTCTTTAATAAGCTTTGTGTAAGTTTAACTTTACCTGAACTTGTCTGACCTTTTCAAATTTCCTCTTCGAACTCCTCGACGCGCTCGTGCAGGAGAGTAAGATTAAATTTCGTCGGTAAAGATAAATTCTAATTGCGGGTACCCATAATGACAGTTATGTGATCCAATAATCCGATTTACATACATATGTTCAGTTTCAGAGGCGAAACCAAAGCTTTTTATTTTGTTTAATTTAATTAATTATAATTAATCCGATATTTCTATTTGTGACATGTTATACCTACTTACCCAATAAACAAGAAATTATTGACAGGTATTGAAAATTATTCGTTGAAGCAATGTCGAATCAAGTTTTTGGATTTTTAAATCCGTTTTCTACCTTTAATCCGTTTAAATAAGTAATTACAGATTGGCTATTTAGTTTTTGTATCTCATCCAATATGGATATCATCACCGAGGTGATATCCATATTGCCGTTGCCCATCGAACAAACCCCGGTGTGATATACAAAGTGTGCGGATCCACAGGATAATTTCTAGATATAACCCTGATCACGCGATAGTGTAGATTCTATTCGGGCGTCACTCTGTCACCGTGGATTCGTAATGTTGTGTTTACACTTTGTGTATAGCACTAGCGTTCGTTTGGGAAGCAATGTGATTCATATTTATATTTGTTATTACCTCGATACGTACTTTCCAACAATACCTCACTTGCTGGGATCGCAGACTAGCATATTTTCATTTTTGAGTTTGCATGAATCCACTAGAGATCACATTATTGTATTTATCTAGACATATAGAAACGGACGCTATATGTTCAGTATCTATAAAATTCAATACCTCTTTTACGGATAACGCGGATTCGAAAACTTGATTCATACGAATTTATCTAATCCAGGTAATACGTAGATTTAAAGAGTGATAGCTTTAAGAAAAACGTGACAAATGAAAAGTAGCAGTCGTTTATGTGAAAGGCTGTTAAGAAAAGAAGAATGTATTTGCTATAGAACTGATTTCGTGTGTATCATTAAGAAGGTACTATTAAGTATACATATATTAATCTGCAATATGCAGTTGTATTTATCGCATCAGATTTGCATAAAATATAAGCATCCATATAACTTAAAATTATTCTCTGAAGCCTTAGACAGGGAATTGAAAATACATCTTTCATCGATTTGTATATAATTTGAAAGTTATTCTTAGTAACCTAAAATGTTTTATTTTGGCCATAATCGCCGTTATTATTTTTATTATTGTATTTTATATAAATAAAGTATGTGATTAAATGTATTTTTTCACACCTTGTTTATGAAATACAATAAAATAATAGTAACCACAAAATACTCAAAACAATTACTGAATACTGGATTACTGAACAACAGCTTTAAATTATATATATTATAGACATGAACGTCGACGAGACGTGCGTATGCAGTTCTCCGACTAAGAAATGTATTACAAACGATAAAGTCATAAAAGGGACGGAAGGTTTACTTTTTCACGTGAGGAAATTTTCTCACTATATACAGGCACTGTTTAATCCTAGGTAATGTAGATATTTTCTGAGATGAAATTTTTTCTTGTACAGTGAACATGATAAAATTGACTCATCTCGTTTATACCGAACTAAAAGTTTTAGTCTAATATTCTCAAAGATGCATTGAATATTGCTGGCTCCGGTAATAAAAAATATATAGCAATATTTAATATAACATATTTAGCAATTATATACGTAATATTATGGAACATTCCGTTATGCTAGTTCTGGGTAAAAAAATAACTTTAAAGCTTACTAAAGGATTATTATAAAAGGATATTAATTCCGTGTGCAAATGGATACATTTAGTACTGTGACTTTTTAAACCATTTCATTTATGCTTTGCATATACAGTAAATGTTTTCCTAACCAATAGAATTGCATATTAAATTATATATTTTATAATTTATTCTAGTATTATAATTCTATTATTAATCATATTATAAGTCATATTATATTATAGGCATCAAGATCTAACCTATTATCTTTCCTTATTTATTTGCTTTATTTATTTAACGGTCTAGACTTACTATTATTCTAATTTTCTTATTTTCATAAAAGAATTTCGTCTGGATAATAACAGCGAATTATTTATATACTTCAAGATAAATTTATTTTTCTTATGACTTGTAGACCGTCTTATAGTATACTTCATTAAAGGTAAATTAAATGCTCATTTCTGGAGTAGCGAGAAGCTAAGAAAAATCTACGAAACATAATTCATTTTTCTTCTCGAAAGCTCTCTTATTCTTTGCTTCATTGTTAGAGAGACATCGACACGACAAGCATTTGAAGACAATTTCGGTGTAGCAAAATTTAATGAACTGAAACATAATTCTTTTGACCATGCAAAGAAATCATTATTAACGGACGTTATGAGATCTCTTTAGAATTTTATCTGATTACGAACGTAAATTATAACTTTTAGGCTTTACACTTAATTTTGATTTTGCATGTTAAAGTCTTCGTGTTCGTAAATACAATACTACTATCTGTATAGAGAAACAATGAAATACGTGTGCAAAGTAATCGTGTATATATTGTATATATTTTTTGCTTGTAGATTCCATGTTTTCTGATTCTTAATTTTTTATTAGAACTATCGTTGAGCTGTCGTCTTTTCATTTCATTAGTAAGTAGAAATTTTATCAAAACTGTAACGAACATAGCACTAATTACTTCATTTTTTGTTAATTATTCCGAGTTGTGTCCGAGTTGAGTAATCCAGATTACTCCTAGAGATATCACTAATTTTAACTTCGATAAGTTTTACGCGCACCGTAGTTGTAACTTTAATATAAAAAGTTTTGCTGTGCAATCTGATTTAACGATTAAATAAAATCGTAATGCATTGGTATTGAAAGTATTTTATATTATGTAGAGTCTTTGTCGCAATTGATTATTTCATCTACATTGTGAAAAAAGGAATTTGTTAATTTTTGTAATTTGTTAATAATTATTCTTCTGTTTATTCTTAAAAACAATAGAGCAAAATGTATAATTGATTTTGTAACTTAAGATGCAATGCAAATAATTTTATACAAATCACACATAATATTTTATTATTCTTAAAATTCACTATGATTTATGGAAGGTATACATAGAGTATACCTTCGTATATTTCAAGAATATTCTAGCCATAATAAATGTAAGAAACCCATTTGGATTATATTGCGAGTTAAAACTCATAACATATATTATGTCGCACTAGAGATGAACGTCGTCATTTTTCTACTTACGAATACGTATATTTGTATGTACCATAGCCAGTAGAGAGACTCTTCTATATGGTAAAAATATTTAGTTAGCGTTGACAAACAGTTGGCGAAACGAATGTATAACATACAGAAGTCCGTTTTTGTACAGTTTTGATGAAAAATATAATATGCCTTTTTAGTTTACTTTAAATATATATATATATTTAAAAGAGTATATAATAAAGTTTAAAGGAAAAAAAAGATATAAAGTTTTATACTGAATTATCACTAATAAAGGAATACGAGAACAAGGAATTATAAAGCAAATTAAAAATTAATTTTATCTTCTAAAACTATACTTAAATGTTTAAAAACAGTAAATTAATGTACTAAATTACAAATGAAAAAATATTTAAATATAACTGATATGAATTAAGGTATTTAAAAAATTGGACTGTATACATTTTTTCTTAACATTTATTTATTAGAATTTATTTGGGAATTTTATTTGACATGCTTTTTTGGGCACGGCTGTATTTGACTGAAACACGCGATCGAAAAATTGTTGTAACCGCATTATGAAACCGCCGCTTTCCACCACGTATCGAAACTTTTCGTCGTTATGCACGCTCAATGTCACCGCGGTGATAAATTGTGCCTCAAGTGCACCGCAAAGGTACAACGCGAGCGCAGTGTAACTTACGCGCCATTTCTCCGCGACGATTCGACCGGCGACATACCACATAGTCGGATCTAGTTCATGAATAGTTTTATATTTGCTATGAATAAATTCATGAAGGGGGACTGCACGCGCGTTTGTAACCGGGAAGCACCAAGAAATCAAAATCCCATCGGTTTTATTATCTTGATTGATATATATTTATGTATATGTACATAAATCGGGTTTTTACTTTGAAGATTTTATTTTAGTGTGATAGTATGTGTACTGCAACTAATACATACGAAAGATATAGGCCAGTATAGCTAATTCTTATTTTGAAAATCATCTTAAGATGTCATAAACCAATCATTGAATTGTATTAGCATCTTAAGATATTATTTAAAACGGTCTTGAAATAAGAACCGATTATGAATATCGGCCATGATCTGTTATATAGATCTCTAATTACAACAAAAATTAAATAATTCTTGAGCAGAACGGAATTCTGAAGTGTGGTAAGCTAAAAATTTTCAATTTATTAATCACGTATACATATACCTAGTTTTATTTTAATAAACTGAAAATAGTTAAATTATCTAATAATTAATGCAAAATTAATTTATTTCTAATAATTAAATTTGTTAAAACATTTTTTATAGCAAATATGTAGGACAATTTTACAAAAATAAGTGTTCTATAATCATAAATGTAAATAGTATATTTATATCTATGAATTATATTTTGTTCTTACATGTACTCGACATAATCATATAACAAACAAATAAATAAATATTGCAAACTTTGCAGAAAAGAAAACTAAACGTTATTTTATTTTAGGAACGTATGCACAACTAGGAATGATATCGTTATATTTTTATAACTAAATCATTATACATCACAAAAATGTTAAAGAGAATCTGTAATATAGATAGAAATGGTAATTTTAAAATACTCAGTATATTTATATACTATATATAGGTAATATTTTATGTGTAACAGTGGAAATCGCTACGGTCACCATCGATGCTTCCGTGTGTGCGGTTTCTCGCATCATTTGTCTTCATTATTTGCGTCTACTCACCGTTTTATTTCGTCGTAAAGTCTCTCGGAAAAATCGTGGCAACGTTCGTGAGAATTACTCCATTACATAACAAACAAGACAATTCAGATACTGTCCTGTTTACCTTCTTTGCAATAAAATTTAATCTTCCTAGAATAGTTTTGATAACACTTGCACAATATATCAGAAAAAATTTTGAAAATGTATAATACTTACTAATACTCTTCCAAATTTTTAATTAAATTGATCATTGATCAATTAAATCATTAATTAAATTGATTATTTAGACAAAATTGTAATTTAACTGACGTTGGAAGGTGTTATAAACGAATTTAATAAATAAGTGCAAAGTTTTTTCTTTTTATTTATTCATACAAAATAATGTATTGTTATAAAGTTATAGATGTACAATTTCATTTTCTTCATTTTACTTTTATGAATAAAATATTAAAAATACATAAATTTATATACGTATAACAAATAAATATAATAAATTTTGTGTTTGTAGGTACGACGCAGAAAATATGCCGGTATAATTTGTACTTTGTGAATCCACTAAAAGAATTATCGAATAATACGGCTTTTCATCTTATATTATACATAATTATTTGGCTTTATATGTGACATTATTGTGCTTATGCGGCGAAATAAAATATGTAAAGTACGGAAAAAATTGTAATAAAAACTGTGAAACCAACGTGGATGAAGTTTTGAAATAGCAGAAAAAAAATTATCCTTAATTATGGAATGGAATAAATTTTGTCTGACTTTCTCGAATTGAGTTTAAGATTAATTATGAGATAAGGTAAAACGAATGCTGAACTTGCATTTTATATTACAGATTTAAGAATTAGAGCAAGCAAAAAGTCGATAAAAAGCAGAACATAGATTGCAAAACACGACTATACTTCGATTATTGTAAGTACGTAGATTTTGAAAGAGCAAATAATTAAAAGGCGAATCCTTTATTATTGATTTCCTTTCGCTCGAAGTTGACTTACCTTAAAAGCCCGCTAAAAGCATTGTAATATATCTCGTTCAGATTAGGTAAAATAAATTTATATAGGCAGCTTATTTTTTTAAAAGTACTATATTTATAATCCGTCTCACATGTGTATCTTTTTAATTATATTGTAGAGAGTTTATATACAAATGTGTATACTCTGTACATTCAGTTCTATACGTCAAACGTTGACATGTAATCTGTACATAAATTTCGGGTACTCGATTAGTTCTTGATTTGCAAAACTGTACTCGTGAACATAGTTGCATCGTAATAAAGCGTGACTTTTACACGCTGTTGATCGATTTAATTTAATTGACTTATTTAATTAGCGATCTGGTCGTGGGTACAGAAATCTGCGCGCGCACGGTCGTATAAATCAAATATCGAAACGGTACGAAGGGACATTTGAAGACAAATTACATCGATTAATGTGTACGGATATTCATCGTAACAATGTTGCGTTGATTATATATGATTATACATATATTATACATATACAAGTCACTCATGTTTTCTCCTTATGACAGAAAAAAATTCGATCTTTCCCTTCTCCCGTCCCCAAAAAATTTAGTTTGGATCAGATTCCGTCGTAATACACACAAGTAGAATATATACAATTATTTTTATATTTTCTATGTTAATAGTAACAATATTAGTAACAATAACAATATATCTATATCATTTTTTAAATTAAAAGAATACAAATTTCCATCAACAGAAACATGCTTTTTAAAACTTAACATTAAAAAATTAACTGTTCAATAAAAGTTTAAAAAAATAAGCTGATAATTTTAAATCAATTTTTTTAAATTATATAATTGAACAATGTTTAAATATAATTGAACAATGTTTAAATATAAGTAATGGGATCATTTTATAAATAAATAAGCATAATAATAGACATATCGGATGCATAAGCAATAAGGGTAATAGAAAGTAGGGAACGTTACAATCGATCCATATTAAATGAAGCAATAATACAAGTTATATTTCTACAAATTTAAAGATGTATCACACACAGGTGTATGATCTTTTTACAAAAAGTGACTGGAATTGGAAATTTATACTTTCCATAAAAAAAATGAATGTTATATAATACATTCTATACAAAAATGAATGTTATATATGAAACAGTGCAATAAAGTTAGTATTTATATTTAATATTAGAATTTTATAATTTAAATAAAATTTTTTCATTTTATCTTAATTATTTTTTAAAGACATTTAATTTTTCTATTTCTTATTAAAATAATTTTAGATCCAGGTTCTAAATCGCTGTTAAACTTTTACTTTCAAATACAATATAGATGAATCTGTTTTCTTCATAATATTTTCATAATTTTTATTTTGCTAAAAAAATCATGTAATACATCCTTCAAGACAAGTAAGGAGGCTTTGAAAAAATACTGAATGTAAAATCGATTTTCCTTATTTTATCACAAAAGATCATGTTAAAACATCATATCAAAATAAATCGTGCTCTATAGTAATAACTTATTATTATTCATTTATACCTATTCAGTTCAACAGCTAAATTGTAAATTCTTAACAGAGAAACGGCATATATAACGTTGTTTTTAACATTTACAAGGAATTAACCACATACAAGAATTAATAACAGACAGTTCAGCTGAAGAGTTACTAGAGGATTTAATGGTTTGCACATAGAGCTTATAAAGGGCATAGCGGTAACTGTGCAACGGTCATGTGCATACTCATGTTATCATGCTTGGGTGGTTATCAGAGCGTGTGATTTCAGACGTCCCTGGCGGCATTCGTAAAATAGACGCAAGGCCGCCGTGTTTGTCCGATATTCAACTCATGCCCCGGGACTCTGATGAAAATAAGTAGGCATGTATCGAGTTTGTGAACAGCTGCGCGTGTCAGCCGATTGAAGATATAATTTGACATGATCGGGTGTGCATATGCGCATGCATGCAGTAAATTAGTAAAATATATAAATATGTTAAATATGTATGTATGTGTGTATTACGAACTATAAATGCATTTCTTGAATTGCCTGTGACCCGATCGCGCGCAGACTCGCACGTTTCCGTAGAAATCACCACATGTAAAAATAGTTTGCCTAATATTATCGCCGTATGTGCGTCTACACTTCATCGCGATCTTCTCTCGACGCCGATCGATGCCAGTCGCATTCCGTGGAATATTGTTAAACGATATCGAAAGGAATAATGCTCGAATTTACAATTTTACCTGTACCGTCGCATTTTAGTCGGCACATTTAGGATTTAAATGCGGAACGTGAACACATGTCTAAAATCGTTAGAACATCGCGTTTTACTTTTCACGTTAATCCTCGGGTTTGATCCGATAGATTCTAAGGAAGAATTATCGGAAAGCGGTCTTCCGGCACGCTACATGCAACGTTACTAAAGAAGAAGTATCGTTTCGCGAAGCATATCCACAGTCAGACTACGTGACGAGAATACATTGGGATATCGAAGAAACACGATGTTCTATAAATCCAGTGGCTTTATCAAGCGTTCACTTAAATTTTTTCCTTAAGCTCGCACCGATAATTCACAGGGTAAGGTACCTAGTTGATCGAAATAATTAGTCGTTTCTGACGCACGAGGGAAACCCCACGAACTTCTTTATTCGCTTCTTTCTTTGCGACTAAGTGGGAAAGACCCGCAAGCTATGGTTTGTTTTTCTCTTCGATTAACGAGTGATTAATAGCCCTCAATTCTCTCTTCTGTTCTCGGGCGGTCTTACGTGTAAGAACGAATGTAGTTCCGTTCCTGATATGTTACGTTCCATTAAGCCCGCGAGATTTCGTAGAAATCAATAATCAGTATCGATAGAACGTTTTCTTATCTTTGCTGCCTCCATTATAAGTTCAAAGAAATTATTTGAAGACAGATTTTACCATGATAATATCATTCCAGAAAATTTTACATTGTAATAAAATAAATAAAAGTAATAGTGGGTCTGGAAAATTTGAAGAGACTTTGGTTTAATTATATAGAAGGCTTTGCTATGTTTAAATTGTTTTCCTTCCAAGATTAATTCTACTGGTACCATAGGCGCCGACTTGCGAAAAATATTGGGAGGGCATCGAGAAATATTAGGGGGAAACACAATATCCACTTTTTTGCGGTGCTACTGATAGAAATAAATCGCTGAAATAACTAAAATCTATCAAATTAGTGAAAATTTTAACGATTTTAGTGATTTATTTCCATCAAGAGCATCGCAAAAAAAATGGATAATGTTGTGTAGTTGACATCCACTTCTTCAGAAGATTGTAATGCACAAGGTATTTTACGGTTACAGGAAAAAGGCATTCATGTCTTCTCTCAGGTTTCTCTCTGGTACGTGTATATATATGTGCAGGTACACTAGGGGTTCCTTCCAGGGGCATGTTCGGATTCCCACCTGAGTACTCCCCGGGTGTCATGTCAACCTTGTTGTTTAACAAACGTTAAGCAAGGATGACATCCGAGGAGCACTCTAATGGAAATCAAAACACGCCTCAATAAGCGACTCACAATCAGTACGACACAATAATCATCTCATCCTTGTTTAACATTGGCGAACAACAAGAATGTAATGATACATTGTGTCACACCGTGTCATTACACCGTCTCTTGTTGGAAGGCACCCTAGGACAGTAGACGACATGCCAGCTCGAGCATCGCCATTTTAAATTCGCTGCGTCAACGTTATGTATAACATATGTCATGTGGCCGATGTTTTCTCACAGAAGCAAACTGGTCTGCCCCCCGTAGTCGGCGCCTATGACTGGTACAACTATATTCCATATTGCAATTTTTAGATGTAATATTAACTCAAAGTCATTACATTGCAAGAGAAATTATGAGAAAATATTAAAATAATCTATTAATATAAATATGTAAATATAAATATTATTAAATGTACGTTATGAAGTTTTAAAGCAAAAGAATTAAAGAATCCTTTCATCTTCTCCCGGAATAGGCGGTGCGCATTTTTCTTTTTTTTCCCCTCTTTTCTCTGTGTATATTGCGAATTCTTCCGACAACTAGATTTAATCACACTTAAATACTAGTCCGAAGTCTAAACTACGGTCCAGGACGTTTTTCACGTTCTTTAATTCTGTCTTACTATTCGTTTATCGCACAGGTGCAGTGGTGTGAAAGGCAGCAATTGTTTATGGGAAAAAATGTATGATTCTCGATTACTCGGTTTCAATTGCTTCCGTCAGGAATTTATTCATGCGATAGACTGTCGCACTTACCTGGTCCGTTCAACTGACGCAACTTTTATTTTTTTTTTTACTTTTATCTCTGCTAGCTCCAACTGTAAGCAAATACAGTTGTCACTATCTATTTAGATCGCACTAACGGTAACGTACCGCAGACACGGATATATACATGATTGATGTACACTCTTCTATCCTTTTAACGACGACACGACTAACATCAAACTCGCGCTCGAGGAAATTCTCGTTTTTCTTTGAGAAAAGAACGTGATGACTTGTGAAGTTAAAGCGTGTGTGTATCACTGTGTAGAAAAGCACAGGAGCAGTGACGCGAAAATCGACCGTGATGTAATTCAAACTGTAAAACAAACACTAGAAAGGTATAGAAGCTCCGATCTCTTGGTCCAACGATCTCTCTGTCATGTCGATTGATCTAACAACGCATCGGAGAAAGCCGAGGGACGATCTAGCGCCGTCGAAAGAGCTCTGAGTACCGACTGTTCTCCTTGAAGGTCGACCGAATCTTCTCGTGGCTCGATTAGGCCAGGTGCGATACATGGGATCCACGTTGCATCGCTCGAAGGCACTCCAGGCGATCGACGATCGCCGCTGCGGTAGATGCGTATGCGAGAGACACCCGCAGTGCTGCCAAGAGAGAGATGGAGTCCTGCACCTGAACACAGGTACTCTGAAGCCCTCCGGTGGTAGTAGAATGGGCAAGTCGTGTAGCTTTAAGGCTGCCTTTTCTCGCCACGGTCTCGAAATCAGCGAATCGCCCGCTGTTGTCCAACCGGTGCGATTTATCGAGCGCGGCGTGGAAACCGAATCGTCGAATTGAGGCTCCGCATTAACTTTGATTGAATTGGAACCAGACCCGTTGCAGTCACTGACCGATTTTTCTAATTTCTCTTTAGTTGATTTACCAGCGAGTTCCTTGACAAGTCTCTCTCCAGTAGGATGGATATGAGTCGATATGTCGCTGATTTCGGATTGTTGGTCGATCTTCGACGATTCGCGATCACAGAAGCTGTCACTGACCGTAAGCAATTTCTCGTTCGATTTCTCGCGATCGAACGCGTCGCAACGCATAGATCAGGAGGAGTTTGTCTCTAAGGTGGAGTTTATCGAAGTATCGTCGTCAAGAGAACTCTGCGTAGCGACGGTTATTTTGTTCCTGCTATCGCTGCAAGTTGCCGCCGGATAATTTTGACGGGGATGGCGTCTCTTATAGGGCTCCCAATCCCCAGGACCCCGGCGTCAGTGCGTCGCGATCACGTCTGGAGCGCTTTTCGTGCTCTCTATACTAAACGGTCGTCTTTGATCTACCTCAATCACTGCTTCCGCCCGATACCTGGGATCCAGTGTTGGCTGAGGCTGACGTTTAGTAGGTGTATTGCCGGAGGAGTGCTGTGATGTGCTGGACGTCGTATTGCTGGAGACATGGCCGGATCCATATATGGAACTACCGTATCTCTCGCCGGAACCTAGGGTAGCTTGTCGTATAAACTTGGGCGATTGTCGATAGACACTGCTGGGCTCTCTGCTAGGTGTAGGACTTTGAAATTTCTGATAGGATGGGTAGTCCAACTGTTCCGGATACTGGGCAGCTTGTGGCACGGAAAGTGGATAACTAGACTCGTGTGTAGACCAGCCAGGTGGTGCTGGTATAGGATTATGCTTCGGACAAATGCCCATACTGCCGTCTCGTCCACGGGAAGCCGGACTACAGCCGGAGCATTGAGAGATACTTTGTTGCTGCGAACTCTGTTGCGGCGATTGCGAGCTCGGCTGCGAGGACTGGGCGCTTTGATGAGACTGTTGCGGACTTTGTTGTGACTGTTGACGATGAAGATGAAAATGATGATGATGATGATGATTGGTCCCATTTTGAGAACTGGGAGCACGCACACCGAAGGTCGTGAAGCCATACGGTACCATCGCGTCTGACATTCGTGACTCAAAAAGACTTTCTCGGGTTTGACAGCAGTTATCGCGCATCTCCGGCTCTTCGCTAGACTCCTGTAGACGTTCCTGCGTGGCGTTGCTCACGTTATTACTCTGGTGAATATCGATGATATCGCTCGCGTTGTAAGTCATCTCGAGGACGAGGTCTTTGGTATATTCCTGAGGTATCATGGTGGTAGGGGGCATCAATTCTTTGCTGGGCAAGACTTCTAAACTAGGTGACTCGCTGCCATGATCATGCAGATCTGTTGTGGAAACCGAAATTGGACACGGAGTCGACTTCCGACCCAGTTCGTCCAAACGATTTTCTCTAGATTGCCTTATATGTTCCTATAATAAAACAAAGAGATGAAATGTGCACCGTAATACGAGCATAAAATTTATTAATCTGTAAATTCATTAATCTGTATAAAGTTTATTTAGTAATCAATTTACAATGTAACATTATTTTGTTAGTACATTTAAGAAAAAGCAATTTACAAAAATTTGTTTTGATCATATGTTTTAACGAGACACATATAGATTATTTTATTACATAAATAAATGTATTTGTTTGCACTGTGCAGATAATAAAAATATGAAAAAATAAATTATAATTTTGTTGATCTTAAATAATTTAATCCACTGTTGTTTTTATGCTTCTATGCATATTTCCATACGGATTGCAGAAACTGGCGTTTATTTTTCGTGCAAAAAGCTATTTCAATTATAAATAAGTCAAGTCTTTTGAAAAAATACATACAATTTTACAAAGGCTTAACAAGTGTTTTTACAAACGAAGTTTAATGAGTTTATTGTGTCGATACTTTAATACAGATTTTAATAAAATAAAATAAATAACTTTTATTTAATAAAATATATAATTTCTTTATTATTTTATTATTTTTCGTGAATTGCTTTGTGCTCTATGCGGATGTGCACAAATGTGGGTTGCTAAAAATGAATTAAATTAAAAAAAAAAATATGCTTATTTATGATTTAAATTTATAATTAAAATGTAATAATAAATTAATAATACACTTTTTTTTACAAAAAGTGAATTTATTAAACATATTTCATTTTCTTCTTGCCACATATTCAAAATAATCCTTTAATTTTAAAAATACATACATATATGTATATGAATAAACTTCCTCGTTTATGATATTTGTTTACACAAATGAAAATTTAATAATAAACACTTAATAATGTTTCAATTTAGTACATTATATAAATGTCATATTATAATAATAAAGCGGAATTTTATAGTTTATATTGGCATTATTATTATTATTATTTGAAGAAACGCAACCACTATATTCAACTGAAATGTTACTTTTACAACTTAATTAAATAAATATAACAGTATTTAATAGCACATAATAAACTAAGCGAATTTATTTGTCATCGAAAAGATTAAGAATAATTATTTGACTTTAAATATTTAAGGCAAATAAAGACACGTTAATGTTTCTTCATTTGCTTCTGCGAAAGTGAACAAACATTGAGATAAGTATATTTCATGTAAATTATAATGATAAGAAATACAGATGCTAGTCAAAGCAATGTCACATTATCGAAGATTTATAAATTTTGCGGACACACTGAAATATTATGCGATCACGAAAAGAAATGTTTCGCCTTAAAGTTGTAAAAGAGTATATTATCGTTTTTTAATAAAACTTGCAACCACGTCTCAATCGTAATCAACAATTTTATAAATAATACGAGATATACTTACGAAGGGGAACATCTCTGTGGAACAACTCTTATAAACTATTTTCTGAAATATATATATATATTTCAGAAAATATATATGTGTGTGTGTGTGTATAAAACAGAAAACTGTCGCGTAAAACTTCATTTTCTCCGATTCCTCATTTACTGTAACTGAGGGCATGATAGAGAAAAGACCGAAAGAGAGAGAAAGAGAGAGAGAGAGAGAGAGAGAGAGAGAAAACTTACGATTCGCGTTGAGAAAATAAAATTCACTCACCTGGATAATACGGTGATCGCGGATGAGCTTCCGAACGCAATTGAAGACGAAGGCGAAGCTCATGCCAAACATAATTAGAGAGAAAACAACGAGGATTATGACGATATGGTGCGAATCGATCAACCGTGCAGTCTTCGTCTGCAAAGAAATTGAATGTGCCTTCAACATATCTGATTGTTGTTTATTATGTTAATTTAATGCTACAAATACAAAATTGGAATATTATAAAGTAAACGTTGTAAATGTTGGAAAAAAATTTTAAATTATTTTAATTTCAATTCATTAAGTAAATTATACTGTATATTAAGATATGAGTTATTTCTGCGTATTCTATGTAAAATAATTAGATAATTAGGGAAATAATTTTTTGTAGCTTTTAATATTATACACACAACCTTCTCTTTTACTTTTTTCTCGCATTTAATTTTATCATGATTCTACATGCATACTGTTTTATTATAAAAAACGATTTCATAATAAAGTGTATAAAGATTAAGCCAGATACAGATTAAAAAATAATTATGTTAAACCATCAAAGTAATTATGTAGAGTGAATAAGCATGATAATAAAGTTTTGACATTTTATTGCAGCAATTAGTTACAACGTCCATATAGTTATTTGCATTATACGTCGATATAATTATTTTCAAATCTGTATCTAACCTAATATATTTTGATATAGGAAAGACTAAGACACTATGAGCCACAAAAATTTAAACTTTCAAAAATACTTTTAAATATAAATTTTTTTCATCTTTTTATATAACTGTGTATTTAAAAATGAATTGAGTATATTTAACAAATGTTGATTAGTTTTGAGGAAAAAATATAAAACCGTATTTTTTTTAAAATAGCTGGGGTATTCCATCCCTGGGGTATTATGGATCACACACAAAAAGTAGCTTTATTCAAGAAATAACACTACCCTAAGTACTCTTAATATTGAAAACGGTAAAAAAATATGCATATATAATAGGGCTCGCTATTATACGTTTAAACGAAAACACGTTTACATGTATAATTAGCATATCCGTTTATTAGAATCGTTTTTCCGAATATTTTCACTTTTTTTATATAAACGTTTATCCCTTTATTAAGGAGTGTGACGAATTGAGAAAATGCAAAAAATTCGACTTTTAATTTTATTAAAAAACGTTAAAATATTCGGAAAGATGTTTTTCATAGATGGATATGTTAAATATACATGTAAATGTATTTTCGTTTAAATGTATAATAAAACACGTATATTTGGAAAAACGTTTCTTTTATAAACGGATATGCTAATTAAACATGTAAACATTTACCTTCAAGTAAACGTCTTTTTTAAAGCGAATATAAACGGATAAACGTTTTACGTTTACACGTATCTTCGAAAAACGGAATAAAATTAGAGCCCTAATATATAAGTAAGTGATAGATGATTTATTTGTAGTGTAGTAAAATGAGAAAAGATGCATAAATACTTGCACCTGATTTTCAATACGTGTATCTTTTATTACAAAGATAATATTAAAACATTTCTAAATTAAAAAATTACTTTTGCATCACTGAAATCATTAACGACATGTATGTCCCGAGACAACGAAGTTTGATCACTTAGATACTACAACTTAGATACAAAGTACAGGCAACAAAATAACAATCGTATAATACCCAGTTATATTAATCTAAACACTCTGAATCGCATACGAAAACACTACCCGAGTACCTCTGAGTATTATTATATCTTTATTTAACATTCGGTGAACAAGAGTAAAATGATACTCTACAGGTACATGGGTAATATTTCCGAATGCAATCCTGGATTACCCCGTCATAATACCCCACGACTTATGGTGCTTCGGTCTCTCTACTTGTTAGTTAACTTAGATCATTATTTTGTGTAAATACAACATGTTATTGCAATTGCAGCGTGCGTTTATAACAGCAACCTTGACATTGCATCAAAGTCTCGATCAATTGTCAATACTTCATAATTCGCAACGTGGTTGTACCAGTTAAAGATTCAAGTTAGATAAAATATCGAGAGATAAAAGGAGAGTATTAATTATATCATTTCGTTCTAGCTAGAGCTTTTCCACGTAGCTTTTCCACGCAAGCTCCTCTCGACAATGACGTTGCAAGATTTGCGCAGAATTCGTCGGTGCACCTCGACATCATGCGGCATGACGTTATATCTTCTTGTCACCGTTCTACCCCGTTTTCAACATTTATCGGCTACAGAGGTGTCGCGCTAAATGCCTTCGTGAAATTTCAGTAGAGCGTTACACATTACGCAGGAAGGGTTCAAGCGCAAAGGAGGAACTTGCGAAACATCGCGGCGCATAGAATGCATGAAGCAAGTAGGATCGACGCGATCCATCTTCGTCCGTGTCTCTCCTCACTTCTGCCTCTTGCGTGCCATCCTTTGTTTCATAGAATGGCGACGCTGCCGCGGATTTTGCCTGTTTGCTCCTCGTTTACTTAAGTGGTTGCAGCATGAGAGTAACTCGTTGAAATGCTACTTTATATCGCGTTTGTTATAGTTTAAGCACAAAGTGTTTGGTACTCAACGCATTCGCAATGGATAAAGTGATTTCGCTTGACAAAGAGGAAAATAACCGTTTTAATTATTCTCTCAACAAGATTTCTTTCGTAGTAATGTAAAGTCCCCTTAAAAAGATACATCCTACAAAATCAGCTATAACTTGTATTTTTCCGTTTATTCTAGATATTTTCTGATAATATTTTATACAATGTCTTTGTTAATACATGTCTTTGTTTTATACTCCCAAAGTTTATATTTGTTGTATTTCTCGTATTTAATAGATTCTTGCGTTTTACGAGCATCGAACGACATTTCTTGAGACTAAATCGCTCCGCTGACACAGCAACCTTGCCTTGCATAAAACACGTTGCGAATTTGCATACTCGCGCAAGTAGTACTGTAATTAAATTATCAGACACACACTTTAGATGCACTTGCGGTGAACAAGACTTCGGTTAAGTATAAGATGGATTAAGACCACGAACTTTGTAATCGCTCGTAGGATTTTCATGTAAATTCGTTTGCGCGAAAAAAACACATCTAAATTTTTGCTGGAACAAAAAATATGGTATACATATCTTAATTTCTTCACACATATTTATGTACTAATTAAATAATTATTGAAACATTTTGCCTTGAAAAAACAATTTGCTTAAATTTCAAAGATGAATAATTTTGGAAATTTGACATAAAAAAAACGTATTTTTAAACTGCTTCACCGTATGACATGTCGCAGGTGATGCAAGCTATTCATCATAACAAGTGCATTTGGTAAGTTCAGCATTTGCTGACCGAGAAACTTCGCATGCGGAAAGTCCTGCGAACGTGCATTACGCGACACATTGTATGCAAGTCACGTTATACATTCAATGCTTACACAGTAATAACTAATTTCAGCAGGCCCGTCTTACGCGCCACTGACACGGAGTAACGTTTGTCCACATTATTGCTGTACTCATGGATCCGGCTTGGAATGCACCGTTAAACTATGGAGTAATTTATATTGATGTCACAACACAAGTGTGTTGTCCACGTTCACCCATGTTCAAACGCATTCATTCGCTAGTTCAAAGAGATACCGACCCCTTTTCTTCCGCTTGCGTATATTTCTCCATGTCCCGGTGGTCGCGCTATAATTTCCCGGCGTTTATCTTTCGTGCACCACCCCAAGTTGAACTCGTTGCTCCGACATGTCCACCTAAATCCAAAATGCTTAACGCGACGGAAAATCAGTTTGTACGAAAATAGAATAAGTACGGTAAAATTGAAGTGTATTATTTTCGGGACTTATTTGCATGAAAATAATGTTTAATATATAAATGTTTCTTAACATCTTCTTTTACATATGAATGTAACCCATCTAAAATTATTTATTAAAACAGAAAGAACAAATTAAAGGGCAACTGAGAGTAAAGGCGCGATAATTAGTGCGCAAATGATTTTCAGTAAAGAATACATTTATATCAATTGTGTCTAACAGAAAAATCGCTTTATCTAACAAGCTATTAGTATCTAGTAAACTATTAGTGATATATAACAAATTATTTCCGCATTAATCAATTAATGCGTTCTCATTAGCATCCGTCAGATGAAACATATAATTCAAAATTCTCTTCATTAGTTTATAGGCTAGTAAAATACAAATGTAAACCAAAAATAACAAGATTTTTTATTTATTAAAATTCATTTATCTTCATTTCAAATATTTATTATGATTAGCGAACTTATTATGGTTAGTGAAGAATTTGCTATAATTATATTAACAAAAAGTTTAAAAATATCGATCTAACTCTAAAATAAATATGATCACAAGTATTAACGTATATATATATGTATATATATATATATATATTGTCATGTAATTTGATTACCTTCTATAGTGCATTCCACACGTATTCATCGATTTATAACTATATAGAGGGGGAAATTTTTTTTTATCAATTGAACGTTACGTCGTGCGAAAAACGTGCCGAAAAATTGGCCCAATGACCAGAAAATGCAATGCAATGTACCAAAATCGCAAATCGTGTCGGATAAATTCTGTCATTGTGCAGCAATTACAAGAATTGCGAATATTTCTTTTCGTCATGCCGAAATAAGCTATTATAACGCCTATTTCAACATCAAAATTTTTCAGCGTTATTTTTCGGTTGTTTTTACGTCTTCCTCTTCTCTCTCTCTCTCTCTCTCTCTCTCTCTCTCTCTCTCTCTCTC
>NW_017256436.1:4038444-4096719 GCF_001594055.1 Mycetomoellerius zeteki
CCCCCCCCTCTCTCTCTCTCTCTCTCTCAAAGTTAAGCTGCAAAGCCGTGATGCCGTTCCGCATACAGACATATGAGTAAGCGGCGAAGAAAGGAACACGGGAAGAGAGATTGCACAAGTGGATGCTTCCTTCTGCTTCCATGAGTTAGAGTGGTTTATTATTATGCTCATACGCTTGGAATCATTGCACGTTTTCGTAAATGCACCGCTCTACCCGCCGTTCTTGGAGAGCCCACTATTGCGCGTGACACCTTTCGTCGACACCACCAGCGAGAAATTGTACGATAAGTGGCGCGAAGAAAATTAAGTGTTACTTTTAGCGACAGGTTTGAGCGAATATTTTAAAATGATCAACGAAGAATTTGAGAATGCTTCTCTTCACAAATTTGTAAAACCTTTAAAGTAATTAGGAAAACACCGGATATCCGAAAAATATCATTCGGTATTATCCGGTACTTTTTTTTGCTATTCGGTCGGATAGCCAGATATTATTTTCCCCTTAAAAAATTTTCTTGTACACTTAAGTAGAATAGAGTAGCAAACTACTTTATTTTTCACAATGTTAAATTGATGGCTGTCCGTCCACGGCGTTCACATCTGTCCGTCCGATTATTAATTATTTACAAAATTTCTTAAAAATAATTTAACTTTTTCAAATTTCGTTTTCCGTAATAGATACCTAAAAATTTTAATTTTATCAAGGCAAAATATGAATCTATGGGTACGTTTCGTGTTTATGTGCATGATGCATCATTTGTCTTTGTTGTTTACGAATTAATAAAGAAGGATAAAACGATACATCATGCGCTTCATGCGTAACTCATACTCAAAGTAGCCACTGTAAAGAAGTCAAAAGGCAAGGTCAATAAAATTTTCAATAATATAGGACAAACCAAACAGCTTAATGGCATTTTCAAATTCTACTTTTTCACTGCATTACTTCATTATATCCGTTGCAATAGTTTAATGGTGAAATAGAAATACAATTTGTTTAGACAGAATTGTATCTCACGATAAATACGAGTACAAAATCTGACAGTTGATCGCGAAAACTGTCACTTGTATATTATTTATAATTAAACGTGATTCACGAAAAACATTCCTGAAAACATGTTATTTTTTTTACCTACATTTTGTTCCATTACGTGATCGACATTGGCCATCATACAAAGTGCATAAAACGACTGTCCGGATTTATGGTGATTGGCTATATCGATGCAATTCGAGTTTGACCGAATTCGAAATATGTTCCATTTTATCTCGTGATTTCCAATGTCGCAAATTCACTAGCATGATATATCACTTTTTACAAATGTCAGTGTGCCAGATTTTCAAGGAACTTAACGTAACTAAAACTTTACTTATGCGACGCATTGTCACTCTATTAGAACACATTCTATTAAAATATTCCTTGCATATTTCTTGTTGCGAATATTAGTATCGCTTGATGTGAAAATTTATGTAAAGTGACATATTAGTTTATCGGCAAACTTTCGCATGTTTTTACGGAGAAAAATTTGTACTATTCCAGCAATAGAAATTCTTGACCATGTCACGTCGTTCGCGAACAGCGTTGCTCCATGCACATAGAACGAGTTACCAGAAAGATGAAGGTACGGAAGTTATTTTAAATATTTTCACTATTTATGGCGTCGTATTCGATGCCTGTAAATGCCAGCGTTCACTCTGTAAATTCTCTGGTCTCAGGATGGTTGCTATGAATTATTAACATATGAATTAACATAGACTGCTTTCACGAAAAGCTTGTTACGTATTTGTAATAGCAAAAGTTTTTATGAAACCCTTGTGTACATGATAAAAATATTTCTATAATGTCAAACACAAATATCCGATAATATCGATAACAGATATCAGTATACTTAAAGGATCGTTGAAGAATTATGAAATTATGATGTTCGATTAAAATCATGAAAATGACGATAAAACATCGTGTTTCATTCTACAAAGTGGACCTTCGGCAGAATACTGAACTATCCTGTATAACACACGGTTTTAGTGTGTGAATTACATCTACTATATTTGAGTTAGTAGAAGCGTGCTATTCATTAAGGTATTTCATGGCAGCTCGGCTACACACCGTCCAGCCGGAACAGTGTTTAAGGTCAACAACTGTTGTGCATTCACACGCATCGCTCGTGTGTCCCCACATCGGAACCTCGAAGTTCTATGTGATATCGACTTGCCACACTCCATATAGACACAGTCTAACTAGGAACGATGTTCCTATATTTGAACGCAAATCCCGCGTCGGATGCGCGACCCTTCTGTTTCGCCGTCTGGCAAAGTCGCGTTTCTTTCTGGGTGACAAGCAATTTCTGGAAATGTAGGGTCACGTTCAGTAAAATTTACGTCCTTCTATCTACTTCGATTCCCGTGTCAACCAATAAAGGCATTTTTACGGGATCGGAACCATTCACGGACGTACTCCAATCGGCTTGTACTTCAATCGCGAGTAAATGTCTCTTTTATGCTTCCCTCACGTCAGACAGAAGAAGGAATAAAATTAATATTCGGATTTAAAGCCGGAGGTATTTAAATAATGTCATTTAATCGGCTCGGAATAAAGTTTTATATACCCGGGTGGAAATTACGACCTGGCGCTATATGGGCCTCATCTAGTTTTCCACGAGTTAATGTAGGCGCTATATTGGAAAGCTAGCCTGGGGCTATACTAGGCGGTAACGGCAAGCCCCAATATTGGAAAACTTTCTTGGCTCTGGTTCGCGATGCGCTGTAGGCCCAATATTGGAAAATTGTCTAGGTCCTGGTTCGCGAGGTGGTGCCGCTGAAATTTGAGAAAACTGTCTAGGCTTTGATCACGAGACAGTGTGTTGCCCCAAGATATTAAATCTGTCTATTTAGCAAGGGACAGGGTAATCTAGATTTAAAATAAATTTTAAACGCATAATGTGTCGCCTATCATTCACGGAGTAAGAAGTAAGAGTAAGAAACTGATCAGTCACAGTCGAGAACAATACTGTCATCGATATATCGACTGTGATTGGTCAATTTCTTATTCTTACTTCTTACTTCATATTATTGAATAACATTAGTTATATTAAAAAATGGTTATTATCACATGATAGAGGTATAAGGGTATGTTCAATCAGTGATAGATCACTGCGCATGTATCAAGCATACGTCACATTCGGCCAGCCTTCGGCTATATCCGGAGCGGGTCGTGTCAATGTAATATGGTCTCCATGTCGCCAACACATGTGCAGCACATGTCGAATAAATTCTGTAGTGCAAAGTCGAGTGATTTCACATTCAAAATATGTTGTGTGGTTAAAGGATGCGGAAATTATCATCATAAGACAAAAAATGAGTTGGATTGAAAGGAGTCGGAAAATTTTTTGGATTAAAAGGCATGCTTAAAAGCACACGTTCGAATTTCGCGCTTAATGATGACGTATGCTTGCTATATATTTTGATTGGACAGTGGACATGGCCATGCGCAATAGCATACTCTTATACTTCTACCATGGTTATTATGATCCTGCCTCACTGGCCGAGCGCTAGCTAACCCCCGGCTAGTTTTCCTATCTTGGCACCCCAGCATAATTTTGTCTAGCGCCTAGATGAAATATTAAGTAGCGCCCGGCTAAATTTCCGATACTGGCGTGCCATGACCTTCCCCACGAGGCCCAATATAGAACATTGGAACGCCCATATACATTTCCACTCGGGTATATACATATATATACATTTGATGCAAAACGTTTGTATTAAATTTTTACGCATTTTTTTTAAAACTTCCTGTACTTTAATGATTGCAATTAAAAGAATGTGAAAGATTGTAAATCGAAGAGCTATAGATTAATCGAGATCCACCTTGGTTTTGACCAGTGAAAACTTTAAAAATCGCCTTACTGCGAAACAACGAACCATTTTACGTGATTTTATTTTGAATTTATGTCTCACCTTTACATGGCTTCTTTCTAATGATATTAGAAATATTTTCCATCAAGCTGTGTAAACCTGTTAAATGCTCCGCGCACACGGAGCTGCTGTCGAAAACAAACAGAAAAGAAAAAAACAAATAATAACCCCCCCGGAAAGTTTCTGTAAGACGGAAATAATTAGTCGCTACCGGGATTACCAAGAAAAGATTTGAAAACCTTTCATTAACAAAAGGGAAGAAACCTGTGTACGCATGAGCATCTTGTTGCCTTTCCAATGCACTTCCTGCTTATTCCCCCATTGCTTTCCCCCGTTCGATAAACAAGCTCGCTAAAGAGACTACTCATTAGAGAATATTTCCTTCAGTTTCTCTGTTGTTAACACATTAAAGCGCTAAAGAACAAATGCGAACGCTTGAGAGATTGATTCGCGCGCACGGGAATTATAACATTCTATTAAGCTCACTTTGTACTTCTTCTTAATAAATAAAAATTACGTAATGATTATAATAGAATTTATTATACTAACATCTATTTACTCTTTGCATTTTCTCTTTTTCATATACAATGCTAAATGCGGTAAGAAAAAAAATCTGATTGCATAAATTGAAAACTTGATAAATTCAAGCTGAAAGGTATGAATTATTATAAATACTTATAGTTAAGTCAATCAAATATTTTAGCTATATAATATCGAACTTCTAATCGGAAATTCTGTTTGATATAATCAGAATACATTTTCGTATATGTCTTGTTAATAAAAAAAAACATTTTTCTCAGAGTATAAATAAATCGGTGATAAATATTTTGTTTTAATTGTAATTTCATATTAACGTTCGAAGCTGTCGGTGGGTCTATTGGACCCATTCAATTCTTCATGTTACATTTGCAAATTTGAGTTATAATTTAGAATAAAATTAATATTCATTCGTTTTATGAGTTATGTCAATTTGGTTTAAATTTATTAGTGTCTTTTAATTAACACAAGTTAATGGATCTTACACATTCAATTAGTAATTGTATTACACATTTTAATGTTAACTCTGGAGGGTTAATATTGTCTAACGTTATAATCATGTATAAGAATATTGCATTAGTTCCTTTATAACGAAGGTTCATATAATATGTCTGAACACATGATATCTTCCTACTGTTTCCAGGCAGTACTCTGACATTGATTCTACTAGTTCTGAGATTCTGAAATATGATCATCCTCTCTAAATTTCCATATCATTTTTCCTACTAGCACACGGTTTTTCTTTTACAATTCACGCTGCTTACCAGCGCGATGCGTACTTTCAGCTATTACGATGTTGCTGTGTGATAAAGGGAATGAATATCCCTTTCGCTACACATCGGTAAAATTGGATGGAACCCGCGGCTTTCTCGTGTGCCACGAGAGCGTATAGGTCGCGATTTTGTCGCGCGTTTCGTCCGTACGAGCAATTTCGCGGTCGAGTTCTCTCGTACGGACAACAACGTTATCGTAGTTGTATTCCGTCTTTGGTTTACTGTCAATAACGGCATACCTCCAAATAGTTTATCGGAAACGATGCCGGAACTAATGCCTTGAACAAATCCGGGATTATGCGATTTTTTGAACTATGCATGGGTTTATTTATTCGTTTTTATTTATTTATTGTGATTAGAGATGAAATATAATGAAATATTTAAATCACGCATTTATCTGTTCACTATTATATATACAATCCTAGAAATTCTATTAGCATACTAACAATTTGTTTAAAAAAATTAATAGAAGGATAACAAAATACAAGTTTTTGTTGTTTTAATTTAATATTACAATAAAATTTAATATTACAATAAAAATATACATAGAAGAAAAACAATATATTTTAACAATAAAAATTTTGAAACTTTGTAAATACAGGTGAAAATTCCATTAGAACACATTTTAATGTCCAACACCATTTTATAATACGATTGTGAACAGTATTTTGCTTACTGAATACTAATCTATTACCCAAACTTGGCTATCTATTATATTCTTCGAATATTATAATGCATCTTGCATGTACATAGCATGATATAAATTATAAAGAATAAATAAAATTGTAAACCTATCTATCTCAAAAATTTAACCAGAAAGCGAATTCTAAAACTAAAAAAAATCCCAAAATGCAATAAATATTATGTCTTTTCTGCAGGACGTAAAAAACAAGATTTAATAATAAAAGTAAAATTAAAAATATTTCACGCAACGTGAAACATAATATAAAAATTTTAAATATCGTGGAATAATCATTGTTTCAATGAATCACTTTTTTGTTACTCTTTTGCAGCAGACATATCCGCTAGTGGATAGGATTACAATTATTAAAAAAAAATGTGTAACTAGCTGTATGAAAGTACCGGTGGTCGGAGAAGGTTCGGGTGTGAGAATGCAGACAGGACGGCATTTTTGACTATTACAGTCTTTAATTTAATAAATCGCCGTTTTGTGCACGGTTGAATTAAATTACGATGTGATAGCATGTAACGCAAGAATGCAAAAATCTACTTTAATTTCGTGATCTCGTTTTTGCTCATACAGTTTTTTAAGTCCAGAAAATTTTACATTGCGCAATTGTTGTAGTATTGCTTAGTTGCTTAGAGACATATCGCAATTATGATTATTGTGAATGAAATTAAAGCCGTTCATTGCATAGCATTCATTACGTTCAATTGCGGAATAATTTACGAGCTATACATATATCTTTGAAATTACATTGGTATATAGTACGAGGTATCTTCTCGCAGAGCGCGATGTAATTACTTAGAAAGAGAAATGGCTTTTCTCTAAAGAAAAGCTTATTTGTAACTAGAATTGAGCAAAATCTTTAGACTGATAAGAGTGTTCTTTTTGTCATTTGAGTACTGCTAACTGCTGAATTATTTTTTTGTAACACGAACGCAAGTTACAAATAACAACGCGAGGCGTAAACGATTAAATTATTCATTCATGTAATTATACAGATAACGCTTCTATTTTGTGTTAAATCAATACAAACTTACTAATACACTGATAAATGAATCCAAAAAGTATGCGTTTGGTATATAACTTAAAATTTCCACTTTTGAGAAAGCAATTGGTGACGATATGAAATGTACGAAACGCTTGGCACGAAGAATTTCAAAGTACCTGTTTTTGATGTCGGCATTAAAGCAATCCTGGAACGTAGTTGCGTCCGTTAGTGAAAGAATCGGAATCAGCACGAAGAAATGAGATTTAATTCCGGTCCGTTTTACGGGCGTTGATCTTTTTCAAGCATTTTCACGAAGACGCGCTCATTTATCGGCGATGTGAAAGCAAATGCAATATTAGAAGTGCAAAGATAGAATATTATGATTCCAAATACTTTTCTACGAAAATTCCATTTTATACTGCTTGACAAAAAATTAAACGAGCCAGCGATAATACAATTATAATTACTTTGCATTAGAGATTCGGACCAATTACGTTTCTATGTCTAGATTAAAATCAAGCACACATTTTAAGTTTTAATTAAACCTCTTACAAACATTAAATGAATACATAAAATAAAAACGAGTAACAATAATATATTTAAATTTTCGCGCATGATTTAAAGACTAAAACTTCAATTTATTTAAGAATATATTTATGTTCTGTAATCGGTTTATATAGAAACTACTAATTTCTTGCAATTTAAAGAAATAAAGCAATAGCTATATTGTTCAAAAGCAATAGCTGTATAATATTGTAGAGCAAACAAGTTTTAAAAAGTAAAGTATAAATATCCTAATATCCTTATAACAACCACTCTATTAAGCTTAACGAAAAATTCAAGATTTTTACTGTATATGATAGCGCTTCAATAATAATTCAAGATTTTTACTGCATATGATAGTGATTCAATAATAATTAATCATTAGCAAATTAATTCGATATGTTGTTTGTCATCAATTTATTAGGTGGAGTGACACATTCGAACGTACGTGTTAACGCGGAGTAAACAGACCTCTCCATAAATTCGACACTATATTGCGACTGACAAGTGAATGAGAACGTTTATTTTAAATTAACAGAGCGGCAAAGCGCGTATTGTTCGTAGTCACAGCAGAAGATATTAATAGTCGTTGGCCATTTAGTTATAACCGTCGTGAAGTTAGTCCCCAACATTAAAAAGAATAAAGTTTCTATAGCTCATTCGATTGCTCATCGTTTGCACATATATGCACATTTCGAATTTTCGTTTGCACACTTTCGGTTTAAAAGTTATTCAAAAAACAAATTTGGGGGGGCCAACTTCACACTAGCCCCCCAACTTCGAGCAAATTGGATCAAAAAGGTCTTAATCGAAAGATTTTCGTTTGCACATTCTGGAACAAGTCGATTTTTTGTTTGCACACTTTTAAAAAGAGTTATTAACAATTAAAGTTTCACACATAACAAAAAGTATGTTTTCGGTTCGAATTCAAGAGAATCGAGCTCAAAATGACATCAATCAATAGGATTTCGTTTGCACACACACAGTCCGAAACAAATAGATTTTTCGTTTGCACATGTTTAGTTAAGAAGTTATTAACAAATGAATTTTGGGGGGGCTAATTTCACACAACAAAAAGTACGTGTTCGGTTCTAATTCAACAGAAACGAGCTTAAAATGACATCAATCCATAGGATTTCGTTTGCACATTCCGAAACAAGTCGATTTTTCGTTTGCACACTTTTAGTTAAACAGTTATCAATAAATGAGTGTTGGGGGGGGGGCTAATTTCGTACGAGAAGTTGTAATAACTTCTTAACTAAAGGTGTGCAAACGAAAAATCGACTTGTTTCGGAATGTGCAAACGAAATCCTATCGTTTAATGCCATTTTAAGCTCGTTTCTGTTGAATTCGAACCGAAAACGTGTGTGTGTGTGTGTGTGTGTGTGTGTGTGTGTGTGTGTGTGTGTGTGTAATATTTATATAGTATAATTTAGATACACGCACAACAAATTGCTTTCTAAATTACATATAGCAACAGAATAATTAATAATTATATAATAATTACGTTTTTTTCTCGACAGAAAACTTTTTCTAGAATTGTTATTTTGAAGTTCATCGTCCACGATTTGTTCGATTTGTACGTCACTCCCATACTCTGTTCGATTCAAATTTTTCATTCAGTCCGAAACGATCGAGATAAAAACATGGAATAATATCGACGAAGTCGCGTGCGGCAATATCAGGAGAGCATTATTCGGCGTTAGATTAATATCCCGTCGGTGGCATCGTGCTGTCGTTTCTCCGTTGCCCTGTTCTGGTAGTCTGCCAAAAGCGCGTAGTATTGTACGTCCCGGAACCGGAAACACCCACCCCGTATAACCGTCGGGCCGCACATCCGAATATCACCGAGGGAGAGAGCGCCCTTGGAATTGCCTCGAGATCGGGACTCACGCGAAATCCGGACTAAAGTGGCTCGCGCCCGTTGCAAAACTTCATCCGAATAAATTAATTAGTCCGGTGCTACAGGCAGGAACGAGAGCAGAGGAGACGGAAACACGGGACGTTTTGCAGAGTTGAAAAGCGATTAAGTCACAGAAGACGACCTCTCGTGGGATCGCGTATGCTGGATTTGTGGTTAAAAGACTGTAAATCTCAAAGAACGGATTGTTCCATGATACTATTTAACGCATACGTCTACACACGAAATTATTATACACAAATTTTGAATACAAATCTTTATTATATCGGCGATAAATATTTAAACGTTATATTGTAAATTTGACGATATATCCGTCTTCGTTACTGTAATTTAAAGAAACGATGTAATTATGGAATAAATGGTGATAAATAATGATTGCAAAGTTTCTTCATATAATTTATGTGAGCTTCATCTTAATGTGTTATTTAAACTTTAATTAACAGGACAATTAATCCTTTGAGGATCGGAGTTTTCTAACAAAAAATTTATGGAAGATTTTGTTTTCTTAGGATTTTCGGAGTCACTGAATTCGATTCTGTCCTTAAAATTCGAAAATTGAAATTTAAAATAATTATTGTAAAACTCGGTTTTAGGAAATTCTTGATATCTCTGAGTAGCCTGAAAATATCGAATTTCAAAAGGATAGTAATCGCCATGATGAACGATCTAGTGTTACAAGACTTATAATCAGAGTTTGAGAGTCAATTTGAAAATTAATACTTACTAACTGTTTACTTAGCACTAAGCTTCAAATAAAGCGAAATTGGAAACTTAATATTACTTCACACACACACACACACACACACACAATTAAAAACTCCCTACAACTGCAGAGTTTTATAATGAAATTATTTTTTAAAAAATTCCGTTCACCATATTGATCCACTATGAATTTTTTTATCTTTGATCTCAAATTTGAATAAAGCATTACCAAATTACCCTCTAGACTCAGTTTCATAAAAGTCGAGCAAGCAGTTTATAAAATGAAAAGGGATGACTCCAAATGGGGTCGCCGATCCACAAAAGGTTAATGTTTCTCTTAAAAACTCAATTTTATTTAATAGTGCCAAATAAAACTACTTTGAAGTTATCGCTAAACCAATATATCATGACTGACGAACGCGATTTTTACAGCTTTTTCTACTGTGAATTAAAAAGGAGGTACGAAGTGTATAAAAGATCGTAAATGATTACGTTCCATCAATGCGTCACAAGTAGGTTTCATATCCTGAAACCGAAGTTAGGCGTTACGAAATGAACTTTCCGAAAGCCGTAGATAATCCCAGCTAAAAGACTACAAAGTTCTCGAGACGAAGTACTCTTAACGTTTATCGTTAGATCACGAACTGCTCACCGTGTTCTAAAGAGACTGCCATTTGCACCATGAAGGTAATCATTCCTTCAACAATCTCTTCATATAGACTATCGAGAATTAGGTTATGGTTTTTTAAAATTTATTTCTTCATCAAATAGGAATCAAAATGGCAATTTCAGAAATGCTGTATTAATGTAATTATAATCGAACTTGTTAATAACATTTGACTGAAGACTAAGTAGAGTCTAAACATTTTTGTTATTTTTTCATTTTCTTAGAAACTGAATTAATTTATTAATCTTATTTCGTAACATCTCCATTATTATTTTTTTTATTGCAATTCTCCTATTTTGCTCTATAAATTTACGAATCTCATATTTTTTTTATTATGTTCAGGGATGACAATTAAGTAAGGCATTAATTGTTATCGTTATTTTTTTATAATAACGATTTGGTAATGACATTATAATTTCTTGTGTTGGTAACGATAACATCAGGGTTAAAACAATCACTTTTGAAAATAACTCGTTATATAATGTTATCGCTACTGTCATGAAAAATTATAACGTTATTACCAAATCGTTATTATAAAAAAATAACGGTAACGGCGTAACGCGTTATTTGCCATTCTTGATTATGTTAATAACAATATAATAATATTATTTCTTAAATCAGATATCTTTATGATTTTTTATCTAACAAATAATAATTAATGTTAAAATGGAAATTAAATGTCAACAGCATTTAATAAATAATAATGATAAAATTAAAAAATCGCTTAGAAAGCAAAGAGAATAGATTCATGTGAAAAGACAAAAACGGCCTATAAAACTGATTTTGTTCACAATTAGAAGAAGCAAATTGCTGCTCCAAGATTACGAGTTCTGAAATGCCTTGTTCGTCGAGCCAGTTAAACTAGAGAAGGCCATAAAACTTCCTCGAATAAATTAATTAACCTAGAAGATCAGGAGCAAGTAAAGTGCAAACTCGGAGGGCAATTAAGACGACGCGACGTATCGTTCTTGCTGTAATATTGGGTACACCTTCCTGGTACAAAACAAGGATATACGCGAATGGTTTTAGCGAGCTAACAAAAGATGTTACTGGATCGTAGCAAGTGATAACATTATTTGGAGGTGTAAATAGCTCAACACTGTGAAATTATATTTTCATTTATATCCTCAACGGTAATAATATTAACACTTAAAACACAGACTTCTCTCGCTTGAAATTTGTCTTTGGTAGCTTACATTAATATCATTTTCAGGACTTTGTAACTCTTAATTTGAGATGTCAGAAATATCATAAGTTACTCTTATACCTCGCCGTCTAAATTAATCTCACACTTTGCAAGCTTGCACTGTTTCACGCGATTTAACTTCCACAGTTTACAGTTTGTGAGAAGATGAAAATCTGTAGAGCAAGCGGTGAAAATCTATGGAAAGGAGTAAAAGACAAACAAACAGTATGTACGGGAGGATGCGACTCGTGGATGTGCCGGAAATGGTCGAAATCCGGGAATTGAACAGCGTTTCGTTAGATCATGGAATAGATCTATTGAATTTGACAAAGCTGAAACTCACTTTGCACTTTTCTTCCTCTTCGTCCCACTTGAAGCGGCAGTTAATCTTTTCGTTGCATTCCAATTCTGCAGCGATGCACGTCGCGTCCTCGCAATCGTACTCGTCGTCCCTGCATGCTGCAAAATAAAAAGAGAAATCGCGAATGTTATAGAATGAGTGAAGAAATGTCGACTGTATATATGTAGAATATACAATATGACCGTAGAGTTTCCACCATATACATATAACACATAACGTTAATATGTGTGAAATATGTAAAATTTCTAGCAAATTTATAGCGAGGTTAAATATTTCTACCAAGACTTCCGTGAAATAACCGTGATAGTCGACTCTTAATTCGCATAGGAAAGGAAAATTGTGCCTAAAGTCTTATACATGGACTGCTATGTGTTGGAGCGTAGTCGCGAGCAAGATATTAGTTCCGCGTTGGCGGCAGGTGTAGAAAACCGGAAATTCTTCTCATGCCATACTAGAACTCGTGTGAATTCCGCACACGTAACTGCGATTCTGCGGGCCACCTCATTTAACATTCAGACAAGTGCGCTGCTATTAATTTGAAATTTGATTCCTTTACCTAAGCGATTATCCCTAATTCCTCGCTAAACGTAAGATGCTTATTGAATAAGGCATATATATAATTATAGGCTAAAACGCAAAAATGTGTAAGCCTTTGTCTTCTAATAATCCAATTCCGCTTACCCTTTTAGAAATTTGTCGATTGGCGCATAAAGCATTTATTTTAAAAGCGAGAATTTATTTTAAAGATGTAAGTTGAAATTAAAATATCTTATTAAAATGTAGTAAACATATTGATTAATGGTTTATTTAACTCTATTCAAAAATTCATTTGTATTGATTAAAAAATAGTTAGCTGTCAATTATTATTGATAACAAAAAAAACATAGCTATGTTTAAAATATTTTTGAGCGATTTTCATTTGCGGAGATTAACGGCTTGTTAATTCGAAACAGAAGTTAGCGCAATAACCGCATTGCTGATTGTGCAATTCAGAAAACAATAAAATAAAAATCCATATAGTATATGAGTTGGACACATACACATGGGAAAAAAATTTTGTGAAATTGTAGCAGATATTTTTGCCATGTAGAAAATTTCCACGTTGTTATCGTAACCGCAACGGTAGCTCAGTTGTGTAGTTTAAACTGCCAAAAGCAAATTGACGTTACACTATCTCATTGTTAAAAACTGTCAGAAATATCGAATGAATGATAAAACATGTTTCAAGAACACTGACCTTAATTTCTAGAGTATTTGGAAATTTTAGAATTTTTTCTAAAAGAATTGTATATTTTTTATTAATAACAATATTTATTATTTTTGGTTTGATAAATTTATTTTTGTAAATAATTTTTTATGCCTCTTATATAAAAATGCTGAAATATTAATTTTATTTTTGTAAATAACTATTGAAACAGAAATTAGTTGATAATTTATTTTATTATCATAAAATTATTTATGCATACGAATGATTTTCTATGAAATCGGATAATTAGTAATTAGTTAGAGAATATTACCTTTGATAATGAATAATTATAAGGCATAATGTAAATTCATACTTTACAAACCTTCATTAAACCTAATGTATTCGTATTACTGATAGATGATATGTTTATTTTGTTACGTTATTATTTGAAGTTTAAATTTTACCTGTGACTCACAAATCTTTTTTTGCAAAATTGTATTATATTATTCTACATTAAATGATGTGTGCATGTAAAATGTACTTACATTAAGATAATCTATCGAATAACACTGTTTGCAATAAATATAAAAATGCACAGTAAACATATTAGATATATAGGGGTATTAATCGATTTTTAATGTTATATCTGAAAATTTTGATTATTCTTATTAAAATATACTAGCGTCATAATTTCGCGTTTTAACCGTATACTTTATTATAATACATTTTGAATAACCTCCATTTGTGCACGTTATGACGATGTTAACATTGATCTTTAATGGTAAATCTATTTACACTCTTGTTTGAAGTACAGCATTCCAAAAAAAAGTATTTGACTTAAATACGCATATTTATTATTATAATTAGCATAAACTCACATTTCTCACCGCTCTCCTTATCTCTGACGGCGGTTACCACCGCCTCGAAGGTGCTGTTGAGAGCTTTCGGCTCTGCATAGAACCTCAAATGGGCGATATTCTTTGAAACGACAATGGTGTCTGCAATACTGCCGCAGAATTGTTTCGCTCTTGAGGATAGGTCCGTTTTTTCTGCGAATATTTCTACAAAGTTGGCCTCGCACTCGTTTGGATGTTGCAGGCTGAAATTGTCTAGAACCAACTGGATCTGAAAATTTCACGTGTTTTCATTTTCCTAAATGCATGCACAATGCATCGGCTCGCTGCTCTTGGACAATCGAGATCGAAAAATTTTTGAAAAATTCTCGTGACGCAATTAATCCTTCGCAACTGACGGGTTTATTGGACTCACTCAATTATAAATCTCTTGTGGCAAAAATGTTAAATAATTCAAGTTTTTTAATGTTATATCTGAAAATTTTGATTATTTTTATTAAAATATACTTAGTAGGGTAAACTAAGGTATTATGGCCATACGCGGAAAAAATGGCGATAGGCTGTAATTTTTTCAATAATTGCTAAATAGAGCATTTTTGTAGTCATTCTAAAAGCCTATGGCCATTTTATCCGAGTTTACCCTATTCATAATTGTTTTTAAATGTCATTTTGGTTTCTTGAAATTAATTAATATCTTCTAATTAAATAACATAAATTAAATAGGTTTTATAGAACTATTAACTGTGTTACAGATTTTGGAGCCAGTTCTAGAGGTTAAATGATATCCTACTTTGCGATCGCGTAGAATTCGTTGTCTACATTAAAATTGTGAAATTGCGTGCACGAGACAAAATCAATAAACAACAAAAAGAAGACGCATCAAAGTCATGAAAATGCGAGAAGTAACTACGTGTATAGAATTTCTTGAACGTAATAATACTGCAGTAAACTCCATTGCGCCATTACTGAAACTTTTTGAAAATATCGTGGCTTATAAGAAATACACGTGAGAACGTAGCTCTTCGTCACCTCGGGTTTTGTCGCGCATTTTGAAAAAAAAAATGGATAATTTTATACATAGTTAGGAAGATATATTAGCTTCATTAACAATTTTAATAATAAAGTTTCGAAAACTAAAAGATTCTTCTATGTTGAAGCAGATGCCGTTATCAGCCACTATGTAAATTTTGTAACGGATGTATCGCAGACAAAGTATTTGCATAAAACCACTCTGTTATTTTCGTGCTACGACAGCAAAGACCTATTGTAAATCATTCTGAAACGTGTTACTTTGAGCGAAACATTTGAAATCATGATACAGACCAATAACAAACATTTGTATCGATTAAATGCTGTAGTAAAATGCACTTGAATCAAATAAAGGTCGTAACGTTATATGACGATAGGGAAATATTAGAAGAAACGTTTTATATGCCCTAACTTATATTAAATTTTTAACAATGATATCATTTATCTCAGTAATTCAGCGACATATAATATAGAAGAAGAAATGTTCTTACCTTCCATCCCTCTTTCACTTGAATGATCCACATGCAATCCAATGGGTATCCCTCTTTCTCGGCCTGAGCCTTCCTGTCTTTGACGAGGTCGCTGTGAATTATCACCTGCATACCCGTCACGTTAAATATGCACGGTTCTTGTTCCGGTGGTATGCCCGCTGTGAATCATACCTATTACAGTTCTATACTTTCCCTAGGCTCACACATCAATACTCGTGTATTTGAAACTTGTATTTGTCTATTCATTTTACTATACTATAACATTCAACCTCAACAATAAAAAAAATTCATTTAATATCACTAGTTTAATAAGTAGATTCAACATTTCTCAAAGTTTATTGCGTTTCGTGAGATGACGATATGTAACGAAATTTATCTTGTTACTAGATGACTTTCATAATATTCTATATTTTAGCACTTTATAATATTTTATCTATATGGATTATACAAAAAACGATACATTCATATACAAGGTAAAAAATAGCATAAGAGATCTATTTGTTTTATTTCTCTGGGTTAATTTATACGTCGAATTGAAGTACTTAAATAGGTTCCTATTTATAAATGATAAATGAAAATTAATACTATTTTACACGCATAATATGCTTTCGCTAGCGCGGATTCATAAGTGATATATACGGCGCACATGCTCAACTAGCAGATAGGATAGTTATGGTATGACAATCGTACTATTCTGATCACGATTAGACACTGATTATATCTTTGCATTGAAAAATTGTAGCAATATAAAATTAAATCTATAAAAAACTAACAATTAGGAGATTTTGCAAAAAAATAATTATCTTATGATAATATGAAATATAAATAACTATTTATAAATAAATAAGTGTGGAGAAAAAAATCATTTATATAATATTATAAAAATAAAAATTAAGGACTAAAATCTATCGAATAAAGTATTTTAAAATAATCAAATATTAAAGGATATAAAAATATGGAAGAGATATTGTTGATATGTCATTTTTTTCTAGATAAATTAGCGCAAAAAAAGTATTGCACAATGTAACGATTATTAGAAAATATTTTATAATTGTTATTATTAGAAAACAACAATAAGAACACCACTTTGCAATCCAACAATTTTATAACGTCTTAAAAATCTTTAAAATCGTCATTTTTTGCCTCTTCAACGCCATTTTTCTCAAAAGTGTGACATGATAGTCAACTTTTACCAACAAATTCATATTCAGCAGATAAAAAACATCGACAATGACTATTCGCACTTATGTAGCAAAAAAAGATCAAATTTTGTGTTCCACAATATAATTATTAAAAAAGACATTTTTATGTTTAAATCATTTGTCCCTTTTTCCTTTTTTAAATAATTATTAACATCTAGATGTTCATAAAACATGAAAAATAAAGTGTTTCAGTTTTTTATGTAGTTGAAATATTTCAACAATTTTCCTTTTAATTAAAAATTTAATTAAAAATGTATATTAATAAGAACACACCCTAATAATATTAAACAAACAGCATCCACGGTACCCAGATGTTCCAATATTGAAACTTCAATGAATAAGTTAATCAACTACACAGCAAGATAAAATTTTCAATGTTTGATCTCGCATCCGTCTCTACTGTTCACTTTATACATCAGTCAAAGATCGCACGGTTAAAGCCAGAAGCCAGTGGTCGTACTTTGGATATTCACAGTACCTTCGTTCTCCTATTAACTATGAATTAATTTTGACCTCGGTTGCGGTTGCATGGCGCTTGCTATCGTGAACCATCTATTTCTCTCGTGTTTCGTAATTTTCTGAACAGTGATATCCGACGAAGATTCTCGATTATTCGCGTATTGGAATATATGATCCAGAATTACTGATCACATGCTCATCACGTTATCTCTATTTTCTTTGAGCGTTTAGCACGTCTTGTTATATTATAGAGAGAAATTACACCTGTTCAGTATAATTTCAATTAAGAATAGTTCCATTTAATTAAGAACTTAATTAAGAATAGTTATAACTGTAATACTAATACATACACATACCATTAATATTAAAATAATATTTTTTTATGTCGTACTTTTTCATTCTCTGTATCTGTTATTAAAAATATATATTAACTTCAACTTTTGTCTAAAAATCTTTTTTTCTCGTTATTTCTAGACTTTCACTTTTACGTTTATTATGAATAATATATAGTTTTTACGATGAAGGGAATCAACTATGCTTTCGTACCGTGTCGATTAAGATATTATGAATCATTGGAATAAATAGCTCACGACAAATTCAATTATCATTGCGTCGCATCAATTATTTCAGCAACAAGTTCTATGTTGTTAAAGACGAGAGAATCATGTAAATAAGTATGAGAAACGGAAAAGCGAGGATGCGATCTCGTGTTCATTATCGATCGGTTTAACTTATTAATCCATGATTACGCGAAAGGATATATCTTACATTCGAGGAGATTTGGCTAGAGGTGTATCAGTATTAGAGGGAACCCAAGATAAATTTCTGCCGCATGCCGAAGAAAGGAAGGTATCAATAAAATTTGTGACTTAAGAAAATTGTGTAAATAATCAATTTTTCTTGGAAAATATTTGTTAGCCTTTTATAAATATTATAAATAAAGGTAAAATAAATTGTACATTTATTGAAATAATATTTTTTCCTAATAACCCCGCGATACTTTATTATTTATTTGTAGAGATCCTCTAATAACAGTCTGGATATGAGCCTTAGTTTTATACGTATATATGCAGGGTAGTAGTTTTAACAAAACCATGTAAGAGAGAAAGACACATTTACTATTTCTTTCTCTTTTTCATTCTGTTCTATCTTTTTCTTATCTATTTGTCTCTCTCTCTCTCTCTCTCTCTCCCCCAGGAATTGTTAAAATATAGCTGACCAATCAAAAGTGGCTTTCTCATGTCCAGACTTTTACAAATAGAGAAGATCTCTATTTATTTGCTTGTTCCTGCTTTATTCGAAGATTTAGAAATTAATAATTTGTATTTAACAATTACATTTTAATCAAAATTAGTTTAGAAAGAGAGAGATTAGAACATTTATCAAGAAATATCCGAAGATTTTGTGACTGAGACTTACGATAGGTCGGTCTTGGTATTGTGCTCCACACAGCTTTAAATCCCTTGCCTTCGATATTCTCATCGCTGTGGAATCGCAGCCAGAGGTATCGCGTCTTCGACGTGATCTCGGGAGGAAAATTCGTGCCGCAGAAGTTGCCGAGGGGATTAGAGTAACCGTACTGACCGTCACGTACCTCGAGGAAATCGAAACGGCAATCCGGGCTGTCTTCGAGCTTGAACTCGTCTCGAAAGTCGAGCTTTAGTAGCATACCTTTGTCAGCTGAAACAAGAGAAGCCAGAGATGCGCTGTTATAGTGAATATACTGTAAAGAGGCGCGCGAAAAGAAAAGGGGGAAAGAAACAAACTTGCCTCATGAAATGATAGAGTGTGATAGAGAGATGTCTAAACATCAGACTAACAAATGTAAACTTTATATATTCATTGGCACAGCATTGTTTAGTAAAACGCTTCTTTTACATTTACTTAAGTACTTGTCATTTTATAAACAGGGGAGACCCGGGCAAAGTCGGCACTCGGCCTTAAGTCATGAAAAGTAAATTGTATAAATTAGCCATTGATAGTGAGGACGTGACTTTATGGAGCTATGTTGGCAATGGACTTTGGTTAAGTTAGCAATATTGCATTTTTTAAAGCGATAAATGTACTTTATACATTTGAAAGTAATTTTTCTGACGCAAAGAAAATTTTTTTTGCACATATTTTGATACTTTTATTTACAGTTATTCAGATTATTATATACGTAATTCTAAGTTAAATATATGTGTTAAACACAAATCCATTGTCGACTTTCGCATATTCGTGGATTTTTTATATGTTCTGAGTTACGAAAGTGAAAATGAACGCTCGGGGCAAAGTTGGCATAAAGATACCTTTCTCTTTTTATTGCAAATGCATCTCTTTTTCTTCATTATAGTAAAATGGTCCGAATCTACCATCTTAGTCTGGTTGGACTCCGATAACGGCTACGTTTACACCGTGCGTTTAGTCCGCGACCTATACGATAGATGTCTTTATTTAATATACAGGATAAACAAGGACATCTATTGTATAGACCATGGCCTAAATGCACGGTGTAAACGTAGCTATTAGTAACGATCTATGTTGTGTGCGTTTGAAAAATGTACGCCTGATACAAAATAACAAAATGTATCTCATGCAAGCATATAGCTCATTGCAAATATGTTGTACACACATTCGATGTAGTTTTCACATGTTCAAATTGCTTTTTCGATATAGAAGAAGATTGACACTTTTGTAATTTTCTTTTGCTATCACTTTTTCGAATTTAATTACACTTTTTAATTGCATTTCTTCAAAACAATAAGTAAATGAAGTATCTTTATTTTTCAAAAGCGAAATAATATTTTGATTCTAGCCTGAGTATAGGATGTTACTGATTTCATCGGCAATTTTGCGATTTCACGTTTGAAGATTGTGTCATTTTCCCTTTATACTAAAGAAACAAAGCAATATGGACCAAAATAGCCTGGAACAATTTTGTAGCCAAGGGATTATTCTTTTCAATGGTACCATTTATTTAGCTAAAAATCTTTATTTTGTTATTAAAAATTTTCAAAGAAAAATAGTGTCGACTAGCCCCGATTTTCTCTATATATACAATACACATATATAAATGTACAATTATATAGATTAATTAATTAAAACTATTTTTCTAAATTTTTTGCTTTGCTACCAATTTATTACCTTCTAGTAACTATCGATTAGGCCTAATTACTAAGATTGATGATGACAAAAAGTATATCCGTTTTAATTTATTTATAGAAAGCAGCGATTTCTCTACAACATACAAATTATATTATCACCATAAAAAATCGCTACCTTCTATTAAAAAGAGATTAATAGAGATAAATTTTTTGCTATAATTAATCTAAATAATTATTTGATAATAATAAATTGATGTAAAAAAATTTAGATTGACAAAAAAAGTAGTATTATTAATTTTCACGGGCTAATAAAAATTAATTTATGCAACATTCAAAATAATATAGCACTTTAAATTTAAAATATTTAACGCACAGTGAGGTACAAAATTGCACAGTGAAAACAAGCAATTACTTCATTTTGCTGATTTAAAATGATAATAATTGTAATATTGAATATTTACTTTAACTACGATTTTGGTTAACCAATAACCGCGATCAATATATAGATGCCGCGATATTTCGCAACTCAATGAGCCAATAATTATGCGTGCAATCTGATATCTGAAAGCCCGCGCGAACATATGTTCTGGTATTATATTATCCGTAATTTATAATATCATTATGCGTAATGATAGCATATATATATCGCATCAATTATACCGGTTCTTATTTTGCTTTAGTTTTATATAAAATATAAATAGTACAGTATGTGGAACATAGTTTTAGCTTTCCCTTCTAAAAACATTTCTCAGCAAGAATGTCTTTTATGGTCAGACGGATTACGGTCGACAAATATTCCAATGTCGTTAGTCTTGGAAGTCAGTCTGGCTCAGAGCCAAATTGTTCGTCAGGAACTGTGACACGAAGTCACGTTGTTTTCTTGTTGGTCACTACGTTAGCGCTGCCGTGGTAGCGTTTACGAAGCATTTTTTTCGTGTAATATAATACTTCGTGTCAAGGAATGCTAATAACACAATTTCCGGAACACGTACTGTAGTGATAAATAAGTAAAGTCTTTAGAGAGAAGAACATTAAATAATTTATCTCGATAAACAAGTATATCATTAATTTTTTAAAAATTAGCTTACTCTTTATACGCAAATTATTATTTTTCATACTTTATACATTCTATTTTTCATTATTTATTAAACGAAAATAATAGTTTAACATTACCTATTATCACAAATGTGTGCACCACGACAAAAAGACATTATTCTCGGAAAATCGCGGGGGCAAAACGTGTCGTCGTTATTTCCAGTAAATTCCTACCTACATGATATGATCTATAATGAGACCATAGGGATGCAAATACGGCTTCACTTTCCCTGCACGTACGAAACTTATCCGAGAATTATTCAGGCGAGACCGATCGTTAGGATACGCTCTATCTTCCGGCACTAGTTAGATGTCCCGGTTTCCCGCTACACATCCGTGTGTTTGTTGGCACAATCGTGTGAGTCGTCAGTATATGGACCACCAGTTCATTTGACTATGCGCATTTAGACATCACCCTGGGCAACCACAGAACCATCCTATTACCCAAGTAACATGCCTTTATACATGTCTACACGTTATTGAAGCCACGATTACTGGACGTTTATTGCGTCCACTCGTATGTGCAAAGATAACAAATTTTTTATTTGATGTATAAACTTTACAAAAGTTAATTTAATGTTTGGATTTTAATTCTACTTATACCTTCAATTATTCATATTTTTATTATGACCGAGGCCTTAGTAATATTCTTCGCAATAATTGGTCTAAAAATAAGATTCTTATTGTTTATATTACGTCGCCTGAAAAAAAAAGAAAGACATTG
Source organism: Mycetomoellerius zeteki (assembly GCF_001594055.1). Lineage (NCBI taxonomy): Eukaryota > Metazoa > Arthropoda > Insecta > Hymenoptera > Formicidae > Mycetomoellerius > Mycetomoellerius zeteki. The sequence goes on from NW_017256436.1 coordinate 4,060,840, forward strand.
TTTCCTTACATATATACCGATTATTGTAAAGAATATTATTAAGGCCTCGGCAGTCTAATGGCTGAGGACGCTCGTACGGAATACAAGATATCCGGATTCGACTCCCGGCTGAGGTAATATTTTTCGCAATAAATTTATTTACAGTTTTTCAGCACAATAACATCTTGCTAATATGATGCTTGATTGTGCATCAAAATTATTTAAGAATTGCTTGTCAATTTAGTTTAATTCGTGATATTATTCCAGTAGTTTAATTGTGTTTATAAGTCCGGAAAACCAATTCGGCGCGCAGTTTGTAGGACTACAAATATGTTATATATGCAAGTATATATATAGTATTATCCTTTAGGGATAATTATTTCATCTATAGGAAGTCCATTGCATAATTTGGTAACTTTTTGCATAAAATCATAGTTAAAAGCTTGCCTCCAGCAAAGGGTTTTATTAGCAATAACTTTCAACTCGCCAAAAATATACTTAAAATTTCTAATGATGATACTCTTTTTTCGTTGGATGTGGTTTCATTGTTCACAAACGTTCCAACGGATCTTGTGTTGGATGGTATTAATAAAAGGTGGCATTTAATACAGGCCAACATATGCTTACCCAGAACAGAGTTTCTTAATGCGACTAAATTGATTCTTGATTCCACATTTTTTACCTTCAATGATAAATATTACAGACAATCCTTTGGAGTTCCCATGGGCTCACCTTTATCACCAGTATTGGCAGACATAGTTTTACAGGACTTAGAAACATTTACTTTTAATAGATTGATGACAGAACCTTCTTTTTACATACGATACGTATAGATGACATTGCATTAGCAATTAACAAAACACACATTAACAAACTCTGTCTTACATTTAATAACTATCATCCACGACTCAAATTTACATTGGAGGAAGATGGTGACAAACTTAATTTTTTGGACCTAACTCTTATCAAAAAAGTGACTCTATATACCATGACGGGTATCGGAAACCTATGTCATCAGGACGTCATCTTAATTTTTTTTCGCAACATCCACTTTGCTAGGAAATTGGAGTAGTAGTGAGTCTAACAGAGTTTTACTATTGTCACACCCTTCCTTTCATACGAAAAACTTAGATAAAATAATCAGAATATTACTGAACAATGGTTACCTCTTGAATTTGATTTTCTCCACCATAAATAAAAGGTTACACAAGAAATTTTCTGAATATAATTAAAACAATCAAACAGTTAATAAAAAAGTAAAAAAGGAACAAATGTTCTTCACGATGCCTTTTATAGCGGGTGTTTCAGAGAGAATCAAAAACTTTTTTAAGAAGACTAACATCATCAAAATAGCTTACAAAAGTGTCAACAAATTAAGCAATTACATTAGAGTGCAGAAAGACAAACTTCCACATTTGATGCACACTGATGTATTGTAGTTTATAAGATGGAGTGCAGAGACTGTGATGCTTCATATGTAGGTTAAACAGGAAGGACTCTTAAAACCAGAATTAGCAAACATAGAAACCACATCAATAGAAATACAAACCAAAAATCGATCATCATAGAACATAGATTAGAACATACACATGATTTCGACTGGGACAGTGTTAAGATTTTAGATCAGGAACAAATTTTAAGTAAAAGACTAATATCAGAAATGATTTTCATACAAAAAAATGGTTTAAATATCTAATCAGACACAGATTCGTTAACTAAGGCATATGATTTCTTATTTGATAATAATTAAGGTTTCCTCTCTTTAATGTTTTTATTGTTTGCGTTCGTGTAATTTCGAATTGTACTTGACATTATATTGTTTAGATGTATCTTAAAGCTGATATAGATGACACGCATTATATTAGCATAACAAATATCATGTAAGTTTAGCCTTTGTTTGAACTGTGCAAATTAATTTATTACATTATTTATCTTATTACAAATTTTCAATTATAATTCGTGATATTAATAAGAAAATGTTTACGATATAGTGCGTCAGGAAACTCGATGAATTCGTACAATAACATTGAAAAGGATCCGAAACTGGATCGAAACGTATGTACAAAAATTTGGAACAAATAAAAAAATTTATTAAACATCGACACCCTGTGTTTGGCTTCATAAGGCATCAATCTTAATGACAGAAGATTCATCTGTAACGAGCCTATCCACAAATAATTACGATTATATATTATACATATATAGTATATATATAATTCACATTGAATTATTTAAAGCATTAAAAGATCTAGTTTCGACCGGTATAGGCTGTTGAATTTCTATTATTAATTGTGTTTCTCACATTGTACGGTCTAAAAATAAGATTCTTATTGATTTCTTAAACAGTTTTAAAAAAATAGTTTAAAAATCATATCAAATTTTTAACATTTATTATATTTTTCAGCTTATATGTTAATTACACGATTTTAACGTTTGTTAAACATATTTTGCTTCGAAAAATATAAAGGAGTTAGATTTTAATGCTGCTATAATAAAAACTATATTACATAAACAATTATGACAAATACTTTGATCTTCGTTAGATCGTAAAGAATTGTAAACGTGTCGCTCGTAAAGAATTATAGAAATATTATAGAAACTTAGAATAAATAATTCTTTATAATTAAAAAAATTTCATGATTTAATTTGCTCGAAAATTTATTCTAGAAATTCATTGCGTAAATGTATTTGTCTTTGCCAAACAACTTTTATTAGAATTGCAAATATTTAAAGAATTTCCGGAAAAAATGATGCAATGCCAATTCTATCAGATGCGTCATCAGTGGCAGAATAAATATCAATCATTACAATTTATGTGATCGAATAATTAAATTCAGTCAATTCAAAACATATCCATCCCATATCTCCTTTATTAAAAAAAAATTTTTGTAAATAAAAATTATAGCTCTCTCTCTCTCTCTCTCTCTCTCTCTCTCTCTCTCTCTCTCTCTCTCTATACAATAAGAAATAAAATAATAAATATAAAAATTATTAAAGTGTGTATATTTTACACTTTTTATAGATAAATGTTTTCGTTAATTTCTTATTACTATAGCCTAAGTAAAGCTTTAAACTTTAGAAAATATTAACAATTGGAACGTAGATCGTTAATGCAGAAATAGCATTCGCTTGTTCTTTTTCGAGTACCATTGACGAACGTGTGGTCACAGCATCAAACTTTTCTCATGAATGAAAATTTGGCCAGCTTCTTTGAAAAGCCCACGCATGACGATTCGCCAAAAACATCGCGTAGTAATAATAATTTCACTTTCTCGTATAAAACCCGATTTTGAGAAGAAAAATCGCCACGTTGAGATCATGCTGAAAATATAGCGTCGATTACGGATGCCGCAGAAATCGCCGCACGTCTTTGCAACCGGATGTTCTCGCTCACGCGTGCTGCATTCGAATGACGACTTGATAGGGCCTTCCTCTGGACTTCCTTTGGCAAAGACATGCGCTCGAAACTAGCAAGAAGAGGAAAACGGTAAGATAGACGACCACTAGTGTTCCTGGAGTAAAAAGTCTTGACAAACTTTCTTCCGAGGATTTGTCTATTTTTGCAAAAAAATGTATTTTGACTGTAATGTCATTTATCGCGAAGAAAACTATGAAATTATGTTTTCGTGCAGTAGTGTGTTACAAAGACTGAATAACGTATGTTTGCCTTTTAATATTAAGTAATTTAAAAAGTTTCAACAATACGATTTGCAAATACATTGTAATTATAAGCATATTTACAATTGAATTTTATTTATTTATTTACCGCCTATATAAAAATATAAATCAAATTTTCCAGTTTTTTTCAGCAAGGTTCAGTGTTTCACAGTTCAAAGTATAATAAAATACTCTAAATTTTTCATATTTCATAATTTGTATCTAATTAGACGCTATTTTTAAAAACAAGCATTATTACGCTTTAAGACTTCTTTATTATTATAAATCCCCGTTATAAATTGATAATTCTTAGAGTAATCTCATCGTTTTTTGCTAGAAAGTAATGGAAACAATTAAGTGATCAGAACACCGATGATAATAAGATAGCGATATGCAGAGAGAAACCTTTTACAATGTAGTGTTCAATAGTTCATCTCTTATGATTGCACTGTTACATTTCCGTCGTCAGGCTGGGACATCGTTACGTCGACCTAAGCCGTAACCCACTGAATTTCATTTCGCTTGATAATATCTGGTCCGAACTCGCTCGTCGGTACAGTGCAAGGCTCATATCGCGAAGTCATCATTCTAGTGACTCGAGCGTTTCTGCGAAAACGGAACAATTTCTGTCACAGGAAGTCCCTCAGTCCCACCGGTGAAATCCTGACGGTACAGCCGCAACATACATATCCGCTTCATGCTGTCGCAGTTTGCTGTAGCGTATCTGCACCGAGTGTTTCAATTTGTGTGTGAGTGCGTATCTTTGTGTTCATATAAGATCTCCAGCCGCAGGTCGTCTCCATCTCTGAATTATTCTACTTTATCATGACTGCATGGGTTTCTCGTGATAATGAGCGGTACTTTCGTCTTTCTCTTTCTCTCTTTGGCGAAGCCATCAAATTTTCCGTGGCTTCTTAATGGGTAACCTCCACAATATGCCGGAGGACGATCTCACAATACGCCCCGCAATTAATGCCAAGAAAATTGGATAGCGTCGAACCGGGAAAATATCGCAATGCGATTGCATTGGTTTCACGTACGTCGTTAAAGAAGCATGCGGTTGCGAAGAACATAATTTTTCCTGCAATTTGTGTAATTGGATGATATCGTTGGTATGTATTTTACGTGAATGATATAAAAGTGCATGACAAAAATAGAAATTGAGCAATATAAAGCAAAATAAAGCAAGATAAAGATCATTATTAAGTTCAAATAATAATTAAAGACTATTTTAAATCTACCAATCTAATACTTCCGACATTACGAACACTCCACTCTTTTTCAAATTCAATTGCTGTTTTAAATAAACAAATTAAAAAATCTCGTCAGAATTTAATAGCTTTACTTATAAAAAAAGAATTGATCAAAGCATTGTACAGACTATGGTAGCTCCCTCTGTAAGGCACGCAATAAAGCAAATAAATAGTTTTACGTTTAAAATAAAATACGGCATCGTAAAAAAATAGAGAGTGGCTCCCTGTGAATATTCCTTTTTTTCCTAGTGGCAGCCAGGGTACGTGGTCCTCGTAGTAACGATCGACGCCTCCCTTCGGGAGGCTATCGAATTTTCCATAGAGCTTCGCTGAATAAGGGTGAGTCTCGCATGGTTGCCGGAAGTTGCACAAGCTTAACCGCTCTGTTCCAGGAACTCCTGGAAAATGGTGCATCCCCATACCACGTTTCCTCGTCTGGACTGGATGTTTATTGCAGCACGAAGCTGTGTGAGGTAATGCACGCGGATTTTAGGGGAGGATTTGGAGGTGAGCAACGAAAGGCGAGAGAAAAAAGGAATGCATAAGGTGCTGATGTGTTCGGATTTTATGAAAGTAATATGTCATAGATTAATCTGACGCAATCTTCGTCAACACTGTATTAAATCGAGATAAAATCACTGCCTAAATAATAATATTTAATAACAAAATATCTGAGTATTTTAAAGACACTTATTTTTTCTATAATTTATTATTATAACCTTTAATTTGGAATTCATTTTTTAAGGAATAATTTTATTAGATAAAATGTGTTTCGGTATCTAAAGCTTAATTTCAGATTAAGTTCAAAATTAAATTAAAGTATTGTATTTGAAGAGATATTCTATTTGAAGAGATTAGAAAAAGCATTCCATCTCAATTTTTTAAATAACTTTTTACAAATCGTGTACAAGAATACTAAAGTTTTTTATTAAATATAAATTTTTTTAAATGCTATATTGTCATGTATATTGATTTTTCAACGTTGAAAAGTGCAGGTTCGATCGATTCACATGGAGTTATAAACAAAAATGTTTAAATTATGTGAAAAATCGAATGATGAAAAATGTCATAGATTTACGAAACAAAACTAATATCAAAGCTTTGTAAGTTTTCACCAAATTCTAATGCTTCTCAAGATTTATAGGAAATATTGCGTTCTCTGTTATTTTATAATTTACAATACATAAAATATTCATTATACATTTCACACACAACTTAATTTAGTATTCTCAGTCAACCAATAACTCACATGAATTGTACTGCTTAAAAACCTTATACAAATTCGAATAGACATTTTATACGTAAAAATAAAGTTAAAAAAAAAAACATTAGTAATTCAAACTTTTTTGCCTATTTTTCTAGCCCTGCATATGAGATACTTAAAAATTTGTTCTCTCACACACACACACACACACACACACACACACACACACACAAAATGTTAAAATATAAAAAATAAGAAAACAAAGTTTGGAAAGATATTAAAGTTAGATATACAAAACTTAAAAAATTGTGTGCTTCTAAAATAATTTTCTTTAAAAAGCTTCTCTTAAAAGCGCACTTCAGTTAATTGGGCAAGACAAAAGAAATAATAATTTATAGAGCCTTTGCGAAGTAGTAGCAATTTGTTTCTATTTATTTCTGAAAATGACTTTGCAAGTGTTATTTTACGTAATGGATGTTCTTTTTCGTATTTTTCTAATAAAATAAGTTTAATTTAATACTTTTTCCATTATGGTATTTTATGCTTTATACACTGATGTATGTAAACGGTATTACATTCTATAAAATATACATACATTAATATCTAATAGTCAAGGAATGGCTGAACACTTGATGAGATAGATTATTGCAAAATAATCTTATACATACGTATATATATACAGGGTGAGTCATTTTAAGTGACAGATCCAAATATCTCCAAAAATACGCCAGATACAAAAAAATGGTTTAGACAAAAATTGTAGAGGACAACGGGGGACATCTAACTGTTAGCTGTCCCCCGTTGTCCTCTACAATTTTTGTCTAAACCATTTTTTTGTATCTGGCGTATTTTTGGAGATATTTGGATCTGTCACTTAAAATGACTCACCCTGTATATATTTCCTTCTAGAAAAGTACTCTATGTAATAATGTCGAATGCCACGATTACTTTCGTCCGCGCCAAAATACCGATAAGTAGGAAGGTGTTATAATGATAATTCTCAAGCTATGTATTCATAATGCGGGATTTATTTATCTCGATGTTCTTTCCGGTATTTCCTGAAAGACACACCTTATCCAGATAACGCGATTTGTTATCACAACCACCGATGATTCGAGCAATATCGAGGTTGAATACGGGCCAAAGCGCAGTTGAACACTGTCCATCCACCGCGAGCACACACACACGCACACATATGCACGACTGTTTGCCGAACCGTACGTTCGCATTCCTGATCCGTTTTCGCAGTGATTCATAGAGGTCGAAGCGTGAGGCAACGCGTCACGTTGATCGGTCAGCAAGTACAATGGCCAAACGGTACGGCAGTGTCCGGAGGGCTGGATGAGGAACGAGGGAATGATCGGTTTCCGAGAAGAAACTAACTAGCCCGCAGCTACGGCAAATCCCGTTTTCTCTGTTTGCCGACGATTCTCGATAGAAACGAACCAAGGTGAAACGCGTCTATCAGCACGATGGATTCGTAGTTGGGACAAACTTTAGTTTAATTGCTTTTTCCATCGAGATTATTCTAGATGGTTTCTCTTGTGCTTCTCTCGCCGTTACCGAAAGATCGAAAGTTTATTTAAGCTGTGATGTGTACTCTTTTAACATTTTCACTGCTTGAATACATCGCAGATTCGTTTTGTCCGCGAAAAATTTGATACATAATATCAAGCATGTCTTTTAGCGTAAAAGAATTTATATAAGTATGTACATACTTCATAAAATTTCATAAAATTTTATGAGATTTGATTTATCGGAATGTTTTATCCGTAAAACCATTATTTGCACGTAGAATTCCTTATGCTCGAAGACTTTTGACTTAACCGCAGATTAAATTTAGCTACCGTGAATTCTAGGAACTTCGTTTAAAGTTTAATTCTGTTTAATACCGGCTTTACCTATCTTAATCGCTATCTACATTTAAATCCCCAATTTTAAACGCTTTACAGAGTTTTACTGAGAAATGTGACTTGAAAAAAAGATTAAATTGTTTTGATAATATTGTTAATAACAATGAATTAAACAACTAAAAGCTGTTTTTAGTAATTATTAACATCATTTAAAGCTTACACAATATTAACAATATTAACAATAATGATTGCATTTTGATTTTATTTTTCTCAATATTTATCTTATATCTGTTTAGAGTCTTTTCTCATTATTACAATAAAATATATATATATTATATATATATTAAGTAGTAATATTATTCTCTCCAAAACTATGGCTGATTATCCCCAATAGTAAATTTAATTATTATAGGTTTTTTAAATATAATTTTTAAGTACTCGCCCAAGATGAAAAAGCTATAGGTATGTATCTATTACAGTTATAAAGCCCTCACTCAAAATAAAGAAACTTATATTCATAATGCACAAAATTCGTCACCTTGTAAAACACACGTCTGCGAAAAATCGAATTAATCGTGCGACGGTTTTATTAGACGATAATTTTGGACGGCGTTAATTAGCGGTCAGGGATAGATTCTACGGACGGTCGTTAATGTCGCCTCGTGTTCAAGGACAAGCGCGCACCGCGTGACCGCAATTAATGGCTTCTGATGCACCGACACGATGGCACTCTCGGTCTTAGAGTATTTCGCTGTTCAACGAAACACGGAGACGGCAGGCAGCCTCGCCTGGACCTGATTTACGCGCGATCGCATTAAACGGTTCTTTGATGGCCCCTTACCTCCTGAGTGGTTGATAACTTGATTTGCTGCCCCACTTTGGAACTCAGCCACGACTCTTACCCCGTATCCAACCCTTCGTCATGGAAATGCTTCCTCTACTTCGAGCTTGGAGCGACAATTTTTTTTCTCCTTGCCTATCGTCCTCTTTACCCCTTGCTCCGTTTCATCCCCGGACGAGTACCGGAATAATCATATCAGCAATAGTGGAATAAGAAAAGATTGCATTATATATAAAGGTTTGCTACTCCGAAACGATGCATTTTATTAAAGTCAGAAACTAATGGATCAATTCTAAGCAGAATCGTAAGACTCGTAATGTGTTCCTCGTAAAACTTGTAAGAACTTATGACTAGTATTTTAATTTTATGCTTATGTATCATAAGATTGTTTGTAAAATCGTACGATTATTTGTAAATATCTATGATTTCTTGTAAATTTTGGCTAGTAAGAAGCTGTCTGCAAAAATATTGTATAAAGGTATAAACACTTAAAAAAATTCTTACAAGTCTTACAGGAATATGTTACGAGCCTTACGATTCTGCTTAAAATTTATGTATAACTTTGTATGAAACATTACCCAGCAAATACGAATACATCTCAAACTCGTAACTCATACATAATCTTAATTTTTGGATCGTAACAGTGATGTCAAAAGTTACGTGAATTTGCGGAGAATGTTCTCAAATGTGTCGTCCCATTTTACCTAAAGTAGTTACATAACAAGTGATATGATTTAAATACGAAAAGGCGACAGGGTTGACATATAACAATTATGTATTGAGATGAAATGCATATATAACATTTACGCAATGCAAAATTTATCATGTGACATCACAAATGGGTGAAATTGTTATTTATTTGTTACTTATTGACATCAACTCTTCTTTCTTTAATTTGAAGAAGTTTTTTGGTTATTTCTTGCTATTAGAATTAAAAAAATAATTTATGTAGTTTTGCAACTCTTTTTTTAAATGAAAGAAATGTATTTTTATATGTAACAAAAAATTTTCTTAAATAAAAACTATTTTTTTATGTAATAAAGAGATTACGATTATATCTTAACGAAAAAAATAATTTTTTTGTTATTATTTACTTTTGTTTTTCCAGTTCAATTTATTATTTACTGTTACGCATATCTATATTCTTGTCTTATTAACTACAATTAATTATTGAAAAACGCATCGCATCGCCGCCAAGATTTAAACCTACGATCCCTAGAACAGTAGCCTAATACACTTACGCTGAGCTAATCGCACGCTTGTAATCGAGTCATTGCCAATATTACTTATCCTTACTATTGTAACCATTCTTATATTAATTTCATGTCTTTGCTGACAGTTTAATATTATTAATATTTGAAGAGGTTACATGAAAACGAAATAATACGCTAGTATTTATTCACTTAGTTAGGAAATGATAATGATCTATCCATGTTAAATACTTATTCTTTATATTTTTGTATCTATAAAGGAAAAATCTACACGACAATCGTATATATTATTATCTAATTGCATAAAAATAATTAACTGATAGCATAATAGACGCAAACTATATAGAACCTAACCTATCTTTTGGATAGACTTTATTTGCTAGCGATACTGATTATTTTGATTATTTGTTATATTGACGAATAATGAGAAATAATTTGCAATAGTACTTATGAATCGATTGTTTTCTTATCAATTTATCACATTTGTTGTCCCTTAATATGTTTATATAACAAAGTCACTTCTCTCAATGTGCAAAAACAAATATAATGAAATATGCTCAAACAAACTGAAAAAGTGACGTATAATTTATGAAATTATGTTACATCGTAGTGATGTAATTTTTTAGGAAAGTACAATCTCATAATTTTAGTGATATAACTGTTAGACTACAGTATACATTTCTGCAGATGTAACCAAAAGTATTATTTATATCTTTTTCCATTATGGCTTAGTGATGTAAATGTATTTTGTATTTGTTATGTCTCATTCATAGAATGGTAGGTATATGGATGTAACTTAATTATGTTTAATTTACATAATTATGTTATGTGCTAAATATATAACAAAGCATGTAACAAAATTATCATATTTATACCAGGATATCTCGTTTACGCCACAAAGCTGTCTTGTTGTTAGAAAACAGAGACGTCTGAATAATGACAAAAAAATTATGTAACAGTGCCAAGTCATGTTTGCTGGGTATATAGATAGTGGTCATTATACTTAAAGAGTTTGCTTACTCCTAAACTGTTAATGTTATGTATGCTAATGTAAATACGAATTTAACAGCGGCTTAGTTGCTATTTTCTGCATGACATTAGACTACTAAATTATTTTTCCGATATAAACGATATAATTATATAGTATTTAGTTTAAAAAAAAATAATATCGTAGTATATATATTTTTGTATAAAATGTCAAAGCTATAAATTATATCGCAGAAATATGAATTATATTTTATACGTACATTTAAAAATTGACATCTTACTCAAATTTAAAACAATCTTATTAAATTCATTCTTCATTAATTACTTGCAAAGGACACTTAAGGCTTCTGTTCGCTCACCACTACTATTTCAGATTGACATCAGAAGCGAAAAAATAAATAAAAATTCTTGTGAAATATATAATATGGAAATATATTTTAATAAAAAACAACACAATAATAGAACGGAATTGTAAAATATATTGAAACACTCCTTTTATTTTGTTAAATAATCATATATTTGGGAATGAATTATGCATAATCAAAAACGAAATAAGCTACGTGTTTACAGTTATGATAAAATGCTGAATTAATAATATATAGAAATAAATATGAGATTTAATTTCTTCTCGAAACAAGAAGTTAGTTTTCGATATATTTTATAAGTCTGTTCTATCAATTACAAATATCGTTTTTTATTGAAAAATGTTTATTCAATAAAATTCATTCAAATATAATTTGCAAAATTATTATTGTGTGTTTTCTTGTTTCTGAAGTCACAATCTGAAATAGTAGTGCTGAGTGAATAAAAGCTCTTATAGGTGTTAATTTCTGATGATTTCACTAAATCGAAAATTTATAATAAGAATATAACTTTTTTAAATCTGTCAATTATAACTCTTTTCTCTCTCTCTCTCTCTCTCTCTCTCTCTCTCTCTCTCTCTCTGTCTCATAAGTCTTCGACATAACGAAAACATCACAAACCAAATTTATAAGCAAATAACACGAATAACAGATGTGTGCTTTTTGTTAGACAGTTAATGAGAAACGATGTAAGTTTCCTCCACGAAACACGTGGAAACTTTTTGTTATGTTCCTTCGTCGGGAAAGTAGAAAAAGGTGCTGTCGTCGGCACGGTTTAAATTGGACTCGCGAAAAGCGACGACGAATTGGAGGTTACAAGTAACAAGACTGGTGGAGAAGAAGAATAAGAATAATAAGAGAAGGACCAGCGGTCGTGAAGAAAAGCTCCCAGATGTATAACTGCGAACCAACAGGTTAACTTGGCGTCACGACCGAACTTTTCGATCGATCTTAACGAAGTGTCGCCTGTAACTTCAGTCGTTTACCGCTAACTTCCATGCAACTTCAACTGCAGTTCGCAAGATGTACGAAGCTGGAGCTACGACAGCGGTGTCTGTGAATATCAGAATACCAAGAAACAGCAAAGAATTGTCTCGATTGAGTAAAGTTTATTTATGTCAATCTCACGATCGTGTTTGCTATGTCAGAAATTGTCTTTCAATCTATGAAGACAAGCGAAAATCATAAACTGAAAGCGAATGTGTGCTAGCTCTGGAAATGGAAGTTTTTTAAAATAACCTTCTCTCTCTCTCTCCCTCTCTGCGCGCGCGCGAGAGAGAGAGAGAGAGAGAGAGAGATTACTGAATAAATCTATTAAAGATAATCAACATTCTCTTTTTATTTTTTTATATTTAAAAAATTTTTTGTATTAAGTTGAAATGAAAGTAATAATGTAATAAAAGAGTAATGAAATAAAGTTGAATTGAAAGTAATAATGTAATAAAAATAAAAATACCATTTAATCCCTTTCGTGCAAAGAGCCTTCCAACAATACTAAAAATACATATTCCATTATTGATGTTTGCGAATGACTTTCAATGTACACGTGATAGAAACTGGAGCGATTTTCAAAAGCAGAATTGCTACCACTTATGGAAAAATACCTACTGCAATTTACACTCATCTTTAATTCCCCAGAAGTGCGAATCTCATTCGAAGATTGGCGTCACAACGAATTCGTTTAAAACAATAGAACAGCTTTAGCATTCTCTCTCGGTGAGACCCAGATTCCATTATCGCCGATTGAAATTCGTAGCCAATGTGTACCCAGGATGGGTACGTGCACGATTGCTGGTCCTCTATCTCGTTACGACGTGATAACGAGAACAATCGAGCGCACTTCTTTAACGAACTCTGATCTCTTTTCGGAAGAGCAGCACCGGATTTTTTGCTGGTGTACAGTTGTGGGAATCTTACAACTGTATAGGAGATTATTTGGATCTCGCTTTTATTCGGAAACCACACCCTCCAGTTTTCAACCGGCCGTGACTTCATTAATGTGCCCGATATCGACATGCTTAAAAGAATAAGCGCGCTTCAGGATGATACTCTCTCACATTATCATTCTCGAAGAACAGAAAAACGATTAAAAATATGCTAATCGATTTCTTCTGCTAGAATTCCAGAATTCCTCACTTTGGTTCGTTTGCTCCTAAGGATGCAACATCTCAATATAGGAAATTAAATTCGGGAGTAATCATTCGGGAATAAACCATTCACTCTACAATGATATTATGCGGGAGTTAAGTGTCTCTCTCTCTCTCAATCGTAAATTAATTCCAGATATCGCTATCTAATCTTTTGCAAAAAGTTACAAAAGTTCTTCAAATTTGAAATTACAATTTTCTAAAATTATAAAAACAATTAGAATTTTATTCAAGCAAAGTGTTCAATATATAAATGCATCAATATTTTTGTACATAAAGAGATAATTATTTTTGTATCTAAAAGATAATTTAAAAATATTGTACGAAAGGTATTAATTTTATATTTACAAAATTTACTTCATGAAGATTTTCACGAGTTCTATTTCTTAGAGAACAAGAAAGTTAATTAATACAACTTATTTCATAAAGGACGATAGGTACTTTTGAACATCGGACAATGTACTGGCTCACGCTCGTCGTAAATTGCTTAATAGAATCCCGTATACAAGTTCGTAATTAGGAAATGGGCTTGCTCTAGCGAGTAGACACTTCTGCTGTTGTGCAGGGTAGAACTAATGGAAGATCAATATTTACTCATGCCGTGTCATAAGATATTACATGAAAAGGACATCTCGAGTATGATATAGGAAAACGTAAGAACGTCGAAATATATCGCGATATTTCGTAGGAAGCGAATGCCGAAAGATACGAATTTCGACATGTTTATATAGAATCGACACTCGTCCACTGGACTTTCAATGTATATGATTCACTAAACTAAAATATAAATATATAAAAATGTTTCAAGAAACATCGGCCATACAGAAAATTCAATATTGTAACTTTGTTATTAAAAATATCCTATAGCACACTTTATCCAAGCGACGTCTTAGAACGTTTTTAGAACATATAGGGAAGTTCTTTGAATGTTTTTAAAATTCTCGACATTATGGGCTGTATGGGACATAATATAAGATAAATATGATTTGTGATTTCTAGAATTAATAAGACAAATAGAATCAAATTTTTGACATATATATAAAAATATTTTAATGACATTATTTCGTACACGTATAACAAAGTATATTCTAAAAGTAATACATAATTACTTTTTATATTGTATTAATTATGCAAACAAAACTTACAAACTATTTATTAAGTTATCAACAAGCTCGAATTAATCAATAAATTTATGAGGAAAGGAAAGTGCTTATTTCTCGAAGTATTTTCTACGTATTGCAATATGGAAGATATATTCTCTCTTGCTGTGTCTGAAGTTGCGGTTTCAGGGAAAACTTTTGACAGTTACGGTAATCCTATCTTCGCTCTTTGCAAACTCGAAACAATGTTGTCTACAGATTCCAGTCATGCTTAATCCGTAAGTAATAACAGGCAATCAAATTATGAGAATAAGCAATTATCAAGTTCTTGATAATGATCCATTCATTTCTTCTTCGTATAATCTCTAATCTCAAACGACTGAAATAAAGCAACCTTCATTAATTCTCTATAGCTCGAATTTTTTTTATGGCTATAAAAAAATTTATGTAACGTGAAATCAACAAACATCAACCTCTAAATACAAATCTAAATTAACAATGGAACTCAACAGTTTCAATAATTTTTTATTTTTGTAAAAGCATTAAAGAATCGTTTATACTACTTAGAGATTGATATTTGTTGATTTCACATTACATATATTTTTACATTCGTATGATATCGATAAAATAAGCTTAAAATTATATACGTAGTTCATTGGCAAATTATTACGTAAAACGTAAATATTTCTGTAAACTTAACTTCAATTGTGAATCTACTTTTACAGTTGTTTAGTTATAAAAAAAGAATAATTTTATTTGTGAGTTTTAACTTTAATTTACATGTGTAAATATATACATACACTTTTAATAGTGGAACACAAGATTACTCATAAATATTGTAATTTCACATAAATTTTTTTATTATAATTTATAGTAAAGAAATATCATATATTTCAATGTATCATCGTAATGTAAGATTTATTTATTTATTTATTACATAATACAGCAAATGATATATACAAATGATAATTTTAAGTTTGATTAAATTATATCTGATTCTTATTGTTTTCAATTAATATGCACATTTTCAAACTCACCAATCTATCATTGTATTGGTAAAGATTCTTTTGAATTGGACAGGTAACCATCTAAATGGTTAACTATCTAAATGAGTTCAGATTGCAGCTCCATAGATATTCTAACTCTAGCATCAGTAATCTTTCATCTCGCAAAGTCTCGATGTGACTGATGTAAACGACAGTAACTATCAGAGAATCAGTGGCGCGAGATTCAATAGCAAACGATTTAACTAGGAATGCCTAGAGGCTGTCTAGCACTTCAGCTAGTTAGATGATAGGTTTACTGAGGGTTAGGAGAGTACTATGACGTACTTCAATCTCAAGAAGATAATCGGAGGAGCGAGGAATTCCGTGAAGAGATGTTACTGGACAGTTTCCTTAATAGTTTCCACGATATTTGTCCCCATTCAGTCACGATCTAATGGAATTTCAGTATTATTTCTGATGATTAAATTATTTGGAACATATTACATTCAAAAATAATTATTTATAATTATTTCTAATTTACAGGAGACGCATCAAAATTGTTTGGAATTGATTTTATCTTCCTTGAAAGTATTAAACGATAAGATAAAAATCTGGAAAATATGTTTTTTTCTACGTGACCATTTTGACCAAGAAATTGTATCAAATCTTGTAGAGTTCTTGCCTATGGCTAGTACACAAAAATTTCACGTGCTATTTGAGCATAACTCATCAATAAAATGTGTCAACGGTACTAACTTTACACATGACCGCCGTACGTCAAGACCTCCAAGAGCATTACGACGATCTCTAATCTAACCCTGTCATAAAACCTTTTGTCGCGGCATGCATTATTAGAGGAAGCAATCAGTGGAAGAGTATATGTATAATAAACCGAATATACCGGTGATCTATCTATAAAAAGATAGATATCGAAAGTTTGCCTGAGATAATGAGTAAATTGAACTTTTAATGAAGATATGTATGCGAGAAGTGAAATATTTTAAGCAAACCACGCCGCGCGTAAAGAAACCTAAAATATCCTTATATACTAAATTTTACGGAAATCAAAGTACCTTTTTTTCTGCACCCAGAAACACATTTTATCCGAAAGGTTCTGCTACTCAAGAAGTTAAAATATGTTATAAATATAAAAATTGAGAGAGAAGGGATCACACTTATTTTATTGTATTTTATTGTACTTTGATATTTAATAGATAAGGCATCTTTTCTGTTTTGATATACTTTTTATAAACATTATCATCAAAATAACAAAACAAGTATATATATATATATATATCATACATACATGGGTCGATTCAAAAGAAGTGGATTAAGCCTAAAATTTAAATATTTATATAATTTAAATCTGGTCACTATTCGCTTTAAAATAGTTCCTTTCTTTATCTATACATTTATACAGCGATCCCATCGCTTTTATGCCATGCCTCAGACACTCTCTGAAAGTCTCAAATCGTGTTAAGAATCTTTTGCAATTTAGTTTAGATATTCTTGACCATATTAAAATTTCCGCTACTTAAGCTTTAATTTTATTTTGAGAAACAGAAAGAAATCACAAAAAGGATTTAAATCCGATGCGTCGAGTAGAGATCTAAGAATCAGGAGTGCGATGACTATGTTGATCGCTTTTTTCTACATGAAGAGGATTGTGCACCAGGAATTGTTCTTGTCGATGCAGACAGAAAATATAGATTTTTTTACTGCGACAGTTTGAGTATGAAGACGTTTGTCGCAGAAGATTGAAACTTTAGTTAAGGATATCCATGACTCGCAAAAGGTGCTTAAATCGAGTCGAGACAATAAGCATGCCGGAAGTGGTCGAATTACTGTATAAATATACATAGAATCATTTTGATTGACACACACACACACACACACACACACCGCAGTATGAAAACTCTAAGTACTCTAAAAGATTTTAAGAGATGATTCGTTACACAAATTTAAGACAAACAAAAACTTCATATATTTAAACGGTTTAGATTCAAAGATACAAGGTGTTAAAGTTAAAGGAAAAGTTAATCTTTGCCAAAAAATTCAAAAACTAATATCGAGTTATTTTGATCTCCTAGAAACATACATAAAGTTTTACCGAAATAACCCGAAAATTGGTTTCCAAAATTTTTGAAAAAAAAAACCAAGATTTTCTTTCAATTTTGACATCTTGTATGTTTAAAAAATAAGTCGTTTCATACTGACAAATGGTCGTATGAAATGTTATATGTATTTTTATCTTGAATTTGTGTGAATAATTATCTCTTAAAAATTAAAATTCTTTAAAATGCTTAATCTATCCTTATACTTCCCTTTCACAAGCAACAAAATTTCTCACATTACGAACAGAAACTTATCCCTACTGTAGTAAAATATCTTTTGTCCGAGCAATCAAGATAATTTATAGCCTTTTATGTTCTGTTACAAACAAATCTTTTGTTCCAAATTTTTGCTTGTAACGAGAAAGTATATATACTGCTGAATTGGCGCCCTTGCTAAGACGGCGCTCAGGGAGAAGATAAGATCCCCTTCCGCCCTCTCGTACTTTGTCATTGTTTATTGTAGTATCGCGACAAAGTAGAGATATAACGGATATCCGGTAATTATCTGGTATCCAACTTATGTGGCCATTTTTTTACAATCCGACCATCCGGCAAAAATTTTTACATACATTCGAATGAATTATAAAAAAGTTATAAAAAAGAAAACATTGAAAATAAAATATTGATCGCATACCAAGCGCATTTGATAGGTGGAATATCACTACAAAAATAGGATTTTTCTTTTCGAATTTTTTTAAAAACGGATTTCATTTACATGCAAAAATAATGGTCTTCCATCAATTAAGTTCGATACCATAGATACCAAATCATTATTTTTTTCTACAATTGTTGGTTTAAAAGTACACGAATAATTGCAATAATTATATAAGAATATATTGTTTGTCGTAATCATTTACTGGTAATTAATTTAATCTGATTTCAGAATAATATACTACAAAAATAAAGAGAAAAGAGCAAGAGTTGCACGTCCATCAGTGTCCTATCCGCGCGTTTTACTTGCTTAGTCACACTAATTAGCTGTATTTAATAATAAAAAATGTATGATTTATGAGTTTGAGTGATTATTTTAAAGTTTTTTTTTAAATTTACATTGCCTTTTTGATTGGTTGATTAACATTGGTTTATGTTTGTTCTTTAGAATTTACTACAACACTGACAATATCCTATATTTTTAGTGATGGCTGGATATTTTCTTCCTGGGAAATAGCTACTCAAACAACCATTGATTGAAAAGCTAGTCACCCGTACGCAACGTGGAATATTTTACGATATTTACGAACACTATTTCTGTACATGGTGTGTGTGTGTACCATGTCCTGTGGTATTAATGGTAGAAAATATTGTTCCGTCAAATAAAATATTTAAAAGATAAAAAGTACATACGTGTGCTGATGGCATACGTTTATATAAATATGTTTAATCGACTAGCCAGATAGATCTGCATATTATTTTATAGATGCATACCTGAAGAGTACTGTGGAACATATTATATAATATCGTTAATATTATCATATAAAATAGCTGTTGAATGCCAGAACTGCTCTCTGTATCGACGGTTTAATTTCCTGCGATGATTTTATATTTTTGAACCTACTGGTACGTCATTTTAGAGAGTTGTTTGCAAAATAAATATCTATAGGTAAACATATAGAACGTGATGATATATATAAACATAAACTTTTTTTTTCAGATTTATCTTTCCTATCTAAAATCTAGAGTATAAATATAAGTAAGCTTCGACATCAATGTTTTTTTTTGTTGACTTTAATCCGACATTTCAACTGGAATATGGTCGGCATCGATGTTTGTATACACTGACAACGATATCGTCAGTTTAAGAAATAAATGCGCATAAAATCCAAACAATCCGGATATCGCGTTGAACTTTGAACGTAAAATTGACCACGATTTTATGATCTCGATATAAGTGGCGTATATCGACAAAAACCGGAAATTATTCAAGTATTTGCATGTAGGGCAATACCAATTAACAAAACTAAAAGATGGGAATGTTTCTCTGAAAAAATATGACGTATTATACAAGAACGACGTATGTGCAAATTGAACTGTCTCCCACTCTCGGCTTTTCGCTCATCCCGCGGAAATATTATTGCAGCGGCGTATCTTTCAATCTTGCTGTTGCTTTCGTTTACAGTGCGGATGTCGATTTACATATCTGTTCAATATCGTTGGACGTAGTCAACACAGCGGCAACCGAAGCAATTGCGACGCTCGATAGTATCTACGATACCTACGTCAAACACGAACATCGGACCGTCACTCTGATCGATCACATCAGATTCCGGGACGATGGTAAGTTTGCGTAATCGGAGTTACAGTCCAGTCACATCCTCGCGTTTCGCGGATCTCCCGGACGGATTTCCGCGTCAAGCTGTCTCGTTTGGTGTACCGCGAGAATGCAACGAAAAATATTCGCGGCGAATTATTCATCTACTATAAAAACTGTGAAAATATCGATATTCGTCTGTTCATCCGTTATAGTTGGACTGGAATTCGAAATAGCGCTCGAGGGTTCGGGCTATGATAAAAGGATCGTACGACACTGTTATATAAGCGAGCTAGCGTCGTGAGTGGGCATCGTTTGCAACAGTCATTGAGATAACGAACCCTTTGTGGTCGGAGTCATTTTACAGCATCGTAGGGAAAAAGCCACGGCTGCCACAGCCGTACAGCTGTTGCACTGATTTCGCACACGATAAAGGGTGCAACAAGAAAACTACGAAAAAAAAACAAAAGTTGAGAGTGTCAGTGCAATGTGAAAATTAATATACGATTAAGTATGATAAATACCTTTAAATTGTTATAAATGGATTCTTTTCGATTATTAAAACAAACTATTATTTATTAATTAATCTTCCTAAATTTAATTTTTAATTTAATTTTGCATAACGTTGGAAACATTAAATTAATATAAAATTAATTATTATGGAAAATATTAAATAATTTAAATAAAATTTAAAACTCGTGTTTTAACAGACCAAGCATTTTATTTTTATTTTTTACGTGACCATTCGATTTTCCGTCATATTTACTACATTTTTTTAAATTGTCGGGTGTTTGATCAAATCAGAATTACGGCACATCCGACAACAGTTACTGAAGATATCTCGTCTGAGGTCAAGCAATCAATATAATATAATAGTAATAGTTGACCTCTATACCAACAAAATAATAACGCACGTGCATTATACGTGCTGCTCCTAACAATGCCTTTGAACAAACGGCAAATAATAGTGATTGAGCAATCCTATTTCAACACATCAAATTCAGATTCACGATATAAGTGATAATAAAAATATATAACATAAAAGAAAAATTTACAATGTGATTATACGTATAATAACAACTTTTTAATTATCGTTAATAACATTAAGTATGCTTGAAAAATTAGAATACCGTAAAATAATACCTACAAAATATCTTTGTCTTTCTAAAAGATAATTTCTTTTAGAGTAAAGTATTTATTTCAATGCAAGTATATGCCATATATGTTCCCCTAAATGTCAATTACAAAAATCAAAATATGATATCAACTAAGAAAGGTAGCATATGAATTTACTTAAAATACATCTGTCTAAAAAGTTCCGAGATCAATTTTTTTTTTAACATACAAATAATGTCATTTTTCCAACAACTACTACACCAATTTTAATATCAATACGAGACTATTTACACCGATTTTTTTATGGCACTAGAAGTATAATAGTATATTTCAAGAATCGATCGTGTAAGTTCCGTCATATTTTTTCCTCGTGAAAATTTTTGTAATAGGACAGCGGGCTGTTGTAGAATTTTATTTCAAATTTCAAAGCTGGGAATTGGCCGACCATAAATTCGGATTTTGAAACAAAGTTTGAAGAAATAAAAAATTCAAATAAAGGGAATGCGTTTTGATGATATTTTGAATATCTGGCGAATTGATTTCGAAATAACCTTCAATGTAACGAGCGCATTGAAAGCTATTTCAAAAGATGACTAAGAGCTTTAAGAGAGATGATACTAAAAGCTTTCAATGGTTGAAATACGTTCTAAGAAGTGCATTAAAGTCAGATAGGACTATGTTAAAAATTTTTCTATTAATAAAATTTATATAATATCTTCATTTCTTAATTTTTTCTGATCTATCTCGGAACGTTTTAGACAGACCGTGTAAAATGAATTAATGTTTAATATACATTAATATGCATTTCGTTACTGTTAGAAAGTTATGTAAATTATATTGTGTACTATTCAAGCAAATTATAAGACGGAAATATTTGAGTAGAACACGTGGCACATGATAGTGGCAAAGATCCTTCTCAAGATTCCGTAGAAGTTTCTTGCTGATAGCCTGCCAAGTGACGACCGCGGATTGCTAGACGATGTGCGGGTCTCCATATATTTTGGAAATAGCAGGAACGTGACTTGAGGTACTACGAAGATATTTTGGCGTCTAGATTAAAGTTTATCAAGTTGTTTAACCAACTAAAAGGTTTAATAACTATTGTGTGACCGAATAATTGATGCAATGACAGCATGAAGTGTTTTGTTGTAGAAGAAATTGAACATAAGAATAGCTTAATATGCGGTGTATTTGAACAAATAAGTAAACTAAACGTAATTAAACTAAAAACATGATACAGATATAAACTAAAAAAAAAAACATTTTCAACCATGCTCTCGCAATCTGATGGCGAATGTATGTTATAGGTCACATAATTTTTATATAATTACGCAATAATTACGGAAATCGTTCATTCATAAATAAATTTATTTTTTATTTATCTACTATAGATGCATCATTTATGAATTAAATCATTATTCATGATCTTCAATTCATACATTATGCATTAATGGTTAATTAAAAATGTCATTATCCAGTTTTATGTTGCAATAAATATGTCTCAAAACATGAATGCAAATTATCGGAAATAACACGCAACATTGCAAATATGAAAGTTAACGACTGCGAGAAGAATTTTGCAATTAAATTGCCTACTATTATTAATTGTAATAGGAAAATTTTGCAGATCTAATTTAGCTTTAGATATGCAGTTATAATGTAGTATAAAATTTCACATTTCAGTCAATATATTAGAATTATCATTTATATTGATAATTAAAATTGTTGACAATGAATATCAAATAATATACTATATAGTGGAAAAGATTGTCATTATTAAGGATGAGAATTTCTTTAATTTCAATCATATCAATATTGAGATAATTACATGACGTAATTTACATAGGAGGCCTGTGCTATAGTCACTTATACAAATGCAATCACAGTTGCAATCATCATTATGCAGTGACAAACTAGTCCCATTGCCAGACTCAATTACAATTTCTTGCTTGTTACACCGAGTTTAGAACGGAACGACGAGAAGACCGACGAGTTTAGAAACGTCTCAATGTACGTCTAGACGTGTGATGTGTGATTGCAGGGAAAAATCATGTAAAAATTACTATTAATTTAAGTGCTAATATATAAATTCTATCTTTCGCAATAATTACATTTAAAAATACTCCCATTGTATATATATATATATATCATAATTTTATTTTAACATTAATGGGAAAGGAATTCAATTCATGGATACTGCTATATTTTTAGAATATTTTTGAACAACATAATTGTTTTCTATCATCAAAACTTACAGGAAAACGAACTGTCTATACATGAAGAAAATGTATTGCTTAAACGACATGTCAGTTCAGAATGTCACTGATATTTTTAGGGATTAATACATTTGTTATGTTATTACATTTCATCTGGTCCAAATATCATTTGCTCAAGCTTTACGACTTTGTATGGCGGTATTTATTCTATACGTACGTTTACGCTTCACAATCTGAGAAATTTGGTCGAGGACCATCGTAATCACCGGTCGCTATTTTAGTACACGCGAAGAAGACTCGATAACTCACAAGCGAGGCTCGTCGACCCTGACTCAAATTCAAACAAGAGCCAGCTGCTGCCCATTGCCTAATCCAACGCATCTTGAGGTCCCAGATTAAAAAGCAAATCGGCAAATCTCTACGAATTCAATTATAAAGTCCATAAATAATTACCTGTATAGGCTGTGTGTCGACTCATTTGATACTATTTTATTTTGATTTATTTCTGAATCAGAGGATTACATGTTAAATAATTTTATGTATTAACATGTTAAATATTTTTTCATATATTAAAAATTATTGATGTTTTCTATAAATTCACATTTAAACATAACCCGTAAATAAAAATATATCTAGAATTTAGCAATAATAACTGAATGTATAATTTGTAATTAAATTTATCAAATTATGCAGTATAAATAATATTTATACCGTACAATTTAATTACAAATTCAATTATTCTAAATTATTTTCTGGATATAGATAAGTCAATTTAATTGGTTTAATTTGAAAAAAATGCATCTTAATCTTTTGAAGCCTGCACGAATGAGCAGCTCGAAACAGAGAGACATTTTTCGTCTGAACGACTAGGAGCAGCTTCTCCGGTCGTTCGTAGATACATCGATTCGTTATCGAGATATTGCTTTCGTGCAGCCACCGACAAGAAGAGTGGTTGGATTCACGAAGATTTATGATTTCACCGAACGTTCGCCAATTTTTTTCCTTTTCCGACTTTCTACCTACGATCGTCTCGCGTTGCCACGTTTGAATGTGCACACAAGCACAAAATGAGAATCGTTTGTTGTACATTATTTTCTTTGATGTAAAGAATAACGATGCATGATAATAGAAATATTCTAATTTAAGCTTTTTCGTTTTATTAATAATTTTATTAAATATAGTAGATTGATATAGCAAATAAAGATAAATGCGAAATATAAAAAACAAAAGATTAATTCTCAATTCCGATATTATCATTATATTAATGACGTTAGTTATTGACAGTTAACAAATTTGATATAGCATCTATTGTAAATTCCTTAAAGTACAAAATGCAGTAATTCATTAATGAAGTTTCACCGAACCACATCTATCACTAAGAATGACTACTCCGATTAAAGTGAAAATCGTGATCGTTGGAATAAAGGAGTCCATTCTGCGTTTCTTCCGCTTTGCAGCTTCGACTCTTTTGTGGGCCAGTCAGAGAAAATTTACTATCTTCTCGCGGTATCCTTAGTCAACGAACCGAACCACCGGGATGTATCAATCACTCGAGGCCTCTCCTACTCCTCCAGAAAGTTCAGTCATGTTCATGCTATGAAGTTGCATTAAACTTATACATATGAAACAGGGTAGAAACGTATAGTATTTCTGAAGTTCACGGTATAGAGTAAATATGAATGAAAATAGTCATGTTCGCCATTATACGACAATAACAACAGCATTTTTATAAAACGTACTAAAATTCATCTATTGAGGAGATTATTTCAAATATTTTTTTACATTGTACGATTTACCTATGTTCTTCTTAATATATACTTAATGGATTAAATAAAATTTGTGTAAAAATGTTGTGTATATGAGAATAAAAGAATATGTAATGTATTCGTTGGAACATCTCGAACATCATTTCTCTGCAATAAACAGTTTCAATATAATTGGATTTACAATATTGAAATTTATTGTACGCTTCTCGATCCAATTTATGAAAATTACGCATTTTCTTTTGTTGTGCTTTGAAATAAAGTCATACATTGAATATTGTATTTACAAATTCTCGATTTTATATATAAAATATTCATAAAACATTATTATAAATATTTTTATTGAGAATTTTTAAAAACGTATATTTCATATATTGCATTTATTATGAATTAATGAACGAATATATCTGTAAATTTGAATTTATCAAGTATATAAAGAAAAACAGATTACTCTCTCTGGCGAACGATAAAAAAATTAGAATTATTTCAGTACCGTTATTTTAGAATTTTATCAGAATCGCTATTGTAATAAATAAGAAGCTTATGAGTGAGGCTGTATATGACAAAATTCTGTAAAGGATACAGGTGGTGATATAGTATTCATATATGGATAATAATCTGATCGAGCCATTATACGATCCACGTTCGAGAGATAAGTCGTATCTAACGCTCTTTACTTAACTGGGATTTCGCTTGAAAGGAAACGATGTTTGTTCAAAACATTTGCCCCGGGATACCAAAGAATCGTGGATCAAAGGTTTTCCTCGTCCGGAAAGAGTCCGCCATTCCAACACGCTCGCCTTTTTTCCTCGTATTATCAGCGAACGGTGCGCAGCAGTAAAGTGAAATCTGGCTAACGTGTTCTTGCCGCGAGCAATCTTGTAAAAGTTCTCTCGAAGCTCGCTTGAAAATCGATTTCTCAGAGAGATACGATATGTTGGAAATCGATTATTGGTCACTGAAACCATCGCTACGAAAATGATTGCACCCTCAATACTCCGGTCAACGACGCGAGACTCACGGTTTAACACGCAAGCTACGATTATTTAATAAATTATTTACCTTCGCGATTAATTCGAATGTCATAGCCTCTCCAATCACAGATTTTTAACTCATAAATGAGATACAAAGAATATGCATTACTGTTTTGCTTTTTTTCATATACTTAATATACAATTATGTATACAATTATTCATTATATTATTACTTAATTATTCATTCTAATTAAATTATTTAAGACTCCTGTGTTCACTCATTACTACTATCTCAGATTACGATGTCAGAAGCGAGAAAATGACATAATACAAATTCTTGTAAAATACATATATTAATACAAAAATATGTTTCAATTAAGACAAACACTTACAATCGATAGAACCAACTTATAAAGTATATATTAAAAACTCTCTTTTTGTTAATTAATAAATAACTATATATCCGGAAATGAATTATGCATAACAAAAGACAAAAACTCTATTTACAGCTATGATAAAATGTCAAACTAATAATATATAAAAATGAATATAATATAATTTAAAATAAGAAGATAGTTTTCAATACATTTTATAAGTTTTTTTTATCAATTGTAAATGTTGTTTTATTAAAAAGTATTTCTACTTAAATATAATTTGCAAGAATTTTTATTGTGTTTTCTCGCTTCTAACATTACTCTAAATTAGTAGATCGCTCACAAGTAGTTAGTGAACAGAAGCTTTAAGATTTTAATTCAACGTTTGAATCTTTTAAATTAATATTATTATATCCGTTTCTACCAATGTAGTTTAATTTTAATCTTGTTTCAACTAACTCTTCATCTTTTTATAGTTCTAATTGTAAGAATTAAAAACAGATGAATAGTAAGTTCAACTAAGATTAAAGTTAATTTACATTGAAACGGGCGTTAGTCATGCAAGCTAAAAGGTCAAGTTTTTATTCGGTTCTATTTTAGATTCAAATAGAGCGGTCAACTTCAAAGACAATAAATTGTATTTTATGAAATCCTATTGCTTTTACTATAACAGAGCCGACTTACCTTCCAAAACTCGTACACAATTGGTCGAATTCGGATATGGCTCAGGATAATTCGGACTATAAAATTCCCTCTTTGTCAGGTCCCCAATCTGAAACTTCTCGCAGGAATCCGAGACGTGTCTCATGTGGCGTCGCGGTATGGCGACGTTTTTCGTATACGTCGTCATCGACGTCGTATTTTCTAAGTTTCCGACTCGTACGAGCGTCTCAAATGATAGTTGTGTCTCGGGCATTGGCACTATCTGCACACATTGTAAAGTTTCATTTGAATTTATATGCAAAGGTTATTACGTGTAAAATAGCATACGGTATTTATAACTTATTCAATAGTATATTTTGAAAAATTATGAGACAGATGAAGATGTCCGCATGAACAATTTTAACATGAGGAAACATTTCGCAGCCTTTATTATTGCGTGAGTGTCACGTTAATTTGAGCTACGTAAGATTGAAAATTTATATGCTCAATGAATTATAAGCCTCTAATTGGACATATCAAGTCATTAATTAAATGGAATTAATTCAGCTCAATTCCGCAATTTGGGCAACTGGCATTGCAACAGTGCTAAATTATTGCTTGCATTACGATATTGGAAACAGCGCTCAGTAATTATGACTATTATGTCGCGGAGATATCGATATCAATGAGAGGTATCGTAGAGAAATCCATACTATCGTTTTGTTGATTGATATCTGTTGTTTACTGTTTTGTTCATAGGTTCAAGAGAGATTTTATAAATATCTCTCTAGTCGTGACAGATATTTATAAAAAGATAGTACAGATATGTGTACTTATGTAAACTTTTAATTCTATTTAATTAGTGAAATAATTTAAATAATGCGTCCCAATTATTATGATTCCAATTCCATTTTCAGAATTTAAAAAATCAGATTCTAAAATAAAAGAAGTTAGAACATACGAGGAAATTTAATTACTGGTCTTGAGACATTATTCTGAACATTCGGAACATCTGCAGCCATAATCGTGACTAAATTTCCAAATATAATCGCTACTAAGCTACGAGATTTGATATGAATTACGTCATAGGAGCTTCTAGAAGTCGGCGACGTTCTGACGAGGTGATAGCCAATCGTTGTCGATTCCGAGGACGATGACTCGATGGAAATCCGATTGGACGGATCCGTCTGGCTCGTTTCGCTGCTCCTGGAGGAGATGGACGGGTTTGTGATCCTCGCGTCCTTGGTGTCATTGCCCCCCAGCGACTCCATCCTCCTCCCGTCCTCGTCTTCTTCGGACCTCTCGACCACAGTTCCCAGAAAACTCAGATTCGATCGAGTTCCAGGGCTTGATCTCTCTACGCTCCAAGAGCTAGTTTCTGGGAGCTTGCCATTCGAGGGTCTAGTCTCCCTCGCGGCGTGCTCCAAACTCGAAGATGGCCAGGATCGTGGCAACGAGGATCGACTAGTTTTTCGAGCGCTGTACGTGCTCCACCGCGGATCTTCAGTCTCTCTCGTGGATGCTCCAGTAACTGAAACAGTAATAGTACTGAATAATTAAGCAACGTACAATTATTAATTTTGGTAGAAATGTCTTTATTTAAAATATTTGCTTGTGATAGTTAAATAAAAACTTTTGATTTAATTGTTATGTTATAATTTAAACACTTAAGTACAGAATAATAGTGAATGAGTTATTGAAGTTACAAAGTCAACAAATCAAAACAATATTATGATATCTCTCGCATCATTAATAAAAGCTTTTAATAAGTTCGTAACTCAAAAGTATAACAAATTTGTTCGCAATAAGTTCTTAGCAGAGTTCTAAATAAATGAAATGTATCATATATTTGTATAAAAATAAGTTTAACATTAGATCTTATTTAACTTTCATCGCTGTCATCACGTATAATAATATTTTAGCATCATTCTTTAGCCAACGTAATATCTACAATCCAATGTCAATTAGTCGCAGCATTCAAATATGACAAAAAAAAAAAGGAAAAGACGTGTTTTTCTCGAGGATAATCGATTTCCATTTTAACGCGATTGAATGGAGTAACGATATAAGTATATATATAAGTATAAGTAGCATGCCGAAAGGGGGGCAACTAAATTGGGAGTTTGAAATTCGTCTCTGAAAATGAACATGATACTAACAATTCTCATATGCGCCTTTTAACTTTCCATCATTCTCTGTTTTAGTTTTCAACGACCGGTAACTAACGATAAAATTGAACGTTGTCGCTCACCTGTATGAAATTATAAATAATTTGTAATAAAGTGATCCATTTTGATTTAACAAGTGGGTCAGTGCTGGTCTTACGTTTCTGTTACAAAAACGTTTGTACCTCTCTCAAATAAGAGTTTTGTCATTGCTACGTATAGATCATTGAAAAATATTTACAATAATAACTAACAATATAATAATAATTTACTTTAAATTCTTAAAAGAATGATTAAATATCTTGATAATTAATCATATATTTTATCTCAAATAATCTTTTGATAACAAAAGCTCATATCAATGCTAACAAAAATGACATTATTATCTGATTTTACAGTTATCGGCTGTATCTTCAATAGTAACAATTTACATTGTACTCTTTAAAAAGTAATTGAATATCTTGATAATTAATTACATATTTTATCCCAAAGCTGAAATCAATGCTAACAAAAATGGCATTATTATCTGATTTTACTGCAGTTATTCGCTATGCCTTCAATATGCATAATAGACTTAATATAAATGCGAAATGAGATTCTGACAGGAGCCTTTTGCTAAATATACAACAAGGATATAAATTAAATTAATTCACGTAATAGAGGAGTAATACTTTACAGAAGAGGAATACTATTTCGTGCATACCATCTCTTTGTCGAACGCATATTGCATCTTAGAAAGCAAGACGGCTGTCTATATATGATACTGCATTTTGTGCAGCATTCAGACAAGGGTATCTCAATATAAGACTTTAAAGTGTTCCTTTTTTCCTTTTATGAGGCCGATACAATCTGCCTTTTCTCCTCAGGCCAAAACTTGATAACCTCATGCCACTACACCATCCATTGCATCTTGGTAGCTAAGCTCTTCTATTTTACTGGAGAAAGCTCTCGTCTAGCATCATGAGGGGCTTGCTCACAAATTTTTAAGCCGATGTCCTACAGGAGGTTTTCCTTTTATCATGCGATTCCAGAGTGTGACAAGCTAAGTTTCTGGCCGGAGTGCTTTTATCCTGTACTTCAGTCTTGATATCTACTTTTAAAAGATATACTGGATGGTATTTCTTGTGTGTGATACCAAATATATATAGTAAAATTAAAATAATTTATAGATAAGTGTATTTAAGTAAAATTTAATTACTGTACTTTTATGAAACTGACCTTTTACTAAGTAATAATTCTGCGATAAAGTTTCCAAATTTATTGTTTTTTTTACTAAAATAATACTAACATCAAAAGGATATATCTACTTTTTTGTAAATAAAATTATTATATAAAGTCATTTAACAATACACAAGATTCATAGAAAAAAAAGTGTAGAGTATATAATCTTCCATTAATTATTTCAATTACTTTCGCAAATTTATTCTTCTCGAATGCGTCCAATATTTATTAAATCAGAGTTTCTGCACCGATTACTTCCTCACGATTGCCTTGTGATTCATAAACAACAGGCTTTAGATATTCCGACATTATCGGTTTCTAGATTCAGGATAAAGGCTGAACGATTCTTACTGAGATCGAATAACTGAGCACGAATAAGGTCAAAATTCATTCACTCCATTTACTACTCATTTCTCAAAGACAGAATCGGAACGTAATAGCCATCTCCACACTGAGAGAAAAATGTTTTATATTTGTGACTCATAATTGTATGGTAAAATAACTATGTTTAGAAACTTCATTTTATGTTACGTTAATTATTGTTTTAGTTATTATTGCTACAATGTAAGTAATAATAATTATATTTTTAATATATTTCTATTAAAAAATATATAGTTGGTACTGAAAATGACTACAAATCATAGTTAAATTATGATAATTGCAACCACTCTTTTCTCGCGGTACAGTTATTATCTTAAAATAGAGCTTGCAATAAAGGATAGAATTGGTAGCTTTATTTTATCCTTAGACTTCATAAGACCAAAATTTTTAATTTTTTTTATCAATTATGAACAAATCTTATAAAGCTCTTGATAATTTTAAATCAATCGTGAATCAATATCATCAAACGATGGTTTTAATTAATCTAAAATTAGATTGATTACTGGATTTAATATTGCTATGTAATATGTTATATCGTCATTAATAATATGATTAAAATCAGTTTTAATAGAGATCTATAAAACAGGTTTGTGGCTCTTTTTTTACTTTACTATTATTATGTACTTTATTAATAAAGCAGTAGTTGCTAATAAATCTTTTATTGAATCGGTGAACTGATAATAGTGATAATGCACCTTGTTTTTTATTTGCAGAGTATTTTTATCGTGCATTGTGAAATTTTAACAAACCGTTACCAAAGTTACATCGCTGAATTTCGAGAATTTTCTGCGACGCGGTGTTTCAGAGGCGTCGGGTTTCTAAAAGCAGGAACGACGGCGGAAATCTACATCTACCTGCAGCGAGTAAATCAGATCCTCGCCTGCTAGGTGTCTTGTTCTTTCACCCACTCGGCTATCTAGCCTCCCGTTTCTCGACAAACAATTTTGTAGCTTCTTGTTTCTCTACCCTCGCACTATCTTTCTCGCGTTAGTTCCTCTTCGTCTTGCGTACGTGAATATTGCAGCACACCCGTGATAATCCCTTTTTCACTCAAGACATTCATCGCGCTGTTTACATCATCACTTTTTCTTCAAAGAGCCCATGTTGCCCCTCTCATCTAGAAAATGGCCGCATTGTGCGCATCTCGCGCGAAACGAGCGATACTTTTGTGCTCGCCATCACCAGCAGCATATTAATGACATAATATAAACTAAAGAGATAGAATTAATAATAAAATTTATTTTTTTTCTGTTGTTTATTAATATTGCCGATTTTGTACGTATATATTACTTATACATATTACTTATAATTTCTCATTATTATACATTATTTTATTAAATATAATATTTTATCATTATACATGTAATTATTTTATTATATATAATAGCTCGTTATTGAATAGTTATTGTGTTCATAAAATTAAATTATTATTATAAAAATGTTTTAAATGACTTTATTCATGGTACTTATTTAATGCCTTAATTTTATGCAAAATCTAAGATATTTTGTACTTTTTAAGGTAGAGCTATTCGCGTAGTGTTCAAAGAAAGTTCTCTGTATTGGTTATATATTTTGTAATGTATAACATCTCGGGTCCTTTTAAAATAACTATAAATTAATTTATTATAATTGCGTAACATACAAATTTATTTGAACTTACATGAAATAAAAAATTTTTGTAATCTCTCTCTCTTTCTCTCTGGGCGAATCCGATGACTAAAGAAAATTTAATAAAATGTAGCAAAACGATTTTAAACGAGCGTTGAATATCATCGGATGTAAAAATTGCGCGATTAAATATTGATTAAATAATAAATAAAACCAGTAACCACAGCTTATACAAGTATTTGTTTGAAAAATCACAAATTTATTGCTCCATTATATCGAATTTGCTGAATTAACAACGCCATTAAACAAATATATTGATATATTACCTTTATAAAAAAAATACTCCCAACACCAGGCGTTGGCGGCCCGAAATGACACCCAAATTGCGTGTCACTCCCAAATAAATCTTCAACTTAAAAGTTAATATTTAACTTGAATGTTATTTCGAACTTTCGTTGTTTAATTGAATGAATAATTTTATAAGAATTGTTTCGAAATACTCTGAAAAATATATATATTAAAAATAATAATAATAGTGTGCGTCCGTGCGTGCGTGCGTGCGTGCGTGCGTGCGTGCGTGCGTGCGTGCGTGCGTGCGTGTATGTGTGTGTGTGCTGCATGTATGCACGCTCTATTTTCTCTATTATATAAAGTTGTGATTGCTTCTAACTTCAATTCCTATATGAGTATATAGCAGAACTGTTTTTAGTTGCGATTATGAAAAGCAAAATATCTGGTACGAGAAAGCAGATGTCAGATTATAAAAATGAAGAGTTCTTACGTCTAGAATAACTTATATTTGAAGTACTTCAATGCATATGGAAATCTCAATAATCGATAATATCTGACATTTTTTCAAATAAATTGAGAAAGGCGAAAATAATGATTTTGATTTTTAGTTAAAATTTGATTACGAAACATATCTGTTTCGTAATATTCTAGAAACAAATTTCTAGAACACAAGGGAAAAAAATTAATTTTAAATTTAATTATAATTCCAGACTTGCGGATATATGATTCTTGCATTGTGTGAATATAATGCTTGCGTACTGATTGTATTTAAAAGCGGACGATCACGATTATTTGATTTTATATTCTGATGAGCTTGATCTTTTATTTATATGAATATTTATAGTATATATACAGCATCAAAATCGGAAGTTTATGAAAGTCTTCGATTAATCACTACAATAGCATACGGCGCGAATACGAAGTAAAGCAAAATCGGCAAGTTATGCGATTTTTCTTCGAAAAAGCGTTAGGATGATTTCCATTTAATAATACAAGTTGACACAAACATCATTTTATCTTTCTTGACATTCAATAAGTAACAAAGAACGATACTTGTGTTACCAAACGGAAAGCATCTACAGTACTTTTGCAATATTAGGTGATCGAGTGAGCCGGGACACGGTTATTAATTTTATACACAGCGATTTCTAGTTCGATAATGTATCAAGTCTTAACAAAGCAATTTCATAGAATGTGTGAAATAGTAATAAAACTTGAACATAACGATTCAAAAAAACAAATTCGAATCTTTATTGTCTTTTTGTATTCGAATTTTTATTATCTTTATGCTGTGAAAATAAAAATAATTATTTACAATTATTTAAAACAAAGTTAGAATTATTTAAAAACAGAGGCTAAACATTACTGATCTTTTATATTATTCGATTAGAACAAAAGATCTAGAATATTTCAAAGTTTTAAATTCGGAAACTTAACTACACTAGAAATAGTAATGTTTTTTATTCACTAAAAGGATCAAGTAATTACTATGAAAATAAAGGAAGTAATAAAAAACTAAATATTTCATCAGTATAAAAGATATAACTTTTACACACACACACACACACACACGCACGCACGCACGCACGCACGCACGCACGCACGCACGCACGCACACACACACACACACACACACACACACACAAATTATTACAATATTAATCTAAAAAATGGAAACGATCAGTAATTATTAATGATAGCTCAGTAATACGTTTAAAGATATTTTAAAGTTGTTTTATGTGACAATTTTATACATTTTACTCATTGAGTAACTAAAAAAATTGCGAAAATTACAAAATGATAGAGGAATTTTCGATTCAGTTTTTTTTATCAGGAATAGTGTTATGCGATTAGTGGGTACTTTTTAAGATACACCCTCTATATATTATACATTGCATCGCACAAGTCTAAATATTTCTAAATATTTAAATAGCCTAAATATTTCTGTTAAAAGGGGACATATAAAGCCAAAATATTGTTGCACACATAGTGTGCGACATTTTCATATAAGTATCTAATATTTTAGTCTATCAACATCTCTTCCCGAGAACGTATATGTTCTGGAAACACGGTAGTGTCTAGGCGTAGGGTGGCGCGACGTAGAAGAAAGCGCGGGATTAAATACATCAATGTGTTTTTATTTACAGCGCTAAAATCATCGCATATCCATCAGATTCATTGACTAATTTAGTCGACGGACTGATGAAATTTCTGATTGAACATGGTGGGGGTATATTTCTTAACCTAAAATATTAATTATGATTACTGGTTAATATTGTATTTTATGGGCACTATAATAGGGAAACATTACAATACTATAATTTAATTAAAAAAATATTCAAAGATGAATTTTCTTCTGATTCCTATTCTGATTCTTCATCTTTAATGACCAACAACAATGATATGGATTTATTATTAATTAATCGTAAACGTGTTAAGCACATAAAAATTGATAATTTTTTCTTAAGAATAGTGCCATTACACTCAGATATAGACTTTAAAGTACATTTTCGATTATCTAGAATTTCGCTATTTATTTCACGCACTCTGTAACGAACGCGCATTCAAACAATTAGGTACTGCCTATACTGTCGCATGTTTCGCTCTTCGTTTTGTGAATATTAATCCTTAGTACACATCTTAATTTTGGGCACTCTTGCTTAATTAGTCGATATTGTCATAATTAAAGCCGCGGTCCACTTAACGCTACAAACTCTTCGAAGCGTTTGAGGGATCAATCAGAACAAAGAATTTTACGAATTGACTAATCAAAGAATGCCTCAAAGCGTTTGTAGCGTCAAGTGGACCGCAGCCTAACTCTGTGTTTCGATACTCGTTAGTATAAATTCGACGTTATATTTCGGCAATGTCTTGAAACTTGTTTTACGACACTTGTCTTTCGAGATCGTTTGAACAAAAATAGCGCTTGTTGGCAAGGCAATGGTCATATTTTTTAATATTACATTTCGCGCATTTATTTATCCTTGATTTTAACTCGCATGTTAGTCAGTTAATCTTATAATAAGGAATAGCAATAGACTCTGAACGCGAGCATATACTATTTGTTAAACTTAAAATGCGGGAAATGTAAGAAAATTCAGTTGAAGTGAGACAAGGGTATCGTCGCGCGTCAATCCCGCCTCCCGCGCTTTTCTCTACATCTCGCCACCCCCCCCCCCCCCCCCGC
>NW_017256436.1:4096834-4133105 GCF_001594055.1 Mycetomoellerius zeteki
CCTCGGTTAAGAGTTAACCATGAGTTGTGGAACTGGGCCTAATTTACAGAATGTCGCGAGGTCAAGCGGAATCGTAGCTTCGTTTGAATCTTTCGCGATGATCCACGTTATTACGAAGTGATTAAGGTAATTATTTAGAATACGGGTTTCATCTCCGATTTTGATGAAATTGGGGTCATTCGACGTGTTTTTACTCAAAATGAAAGAATCTGGCAAAAAAAATGCGGTGGTCACCCTCGTAAACCGAGATATCAAGCGTTAAAGTTCGAAATTTTAGAGGTTAAGATCTGTCATCCTGACTCGATATAGCGCTATGTATACGTTCTGTTTTAATTACACGAATTCACTGCTTTAAAAATAAATTCTCTGCTTCACAAACACAAATTCACTGCTTTAAGCACACAAATTCTTTGCATTAACAGTGAATTTATGTTTTTAAAGCAATGAATTTATATTTTTAAAGCAGCGAATTTGTGTTTTTAAAGCAATGAATTTGTGTTTGTGTGAAACAGAGAATTTGTTTTTAAAGAAGTGAATTTGTGTAATTAAAGCAGAACGTATACATAGCGTTATATCAAGGCTGTGTTCGTTTTGGAGCCCATAGTACGCTTTAAGCGTTGTTTTATCCTTGTTATTTTTAAGTTATATTAAACAAAGACAATTGATGCTTACAAGCGCTGTGAGCACCAAAGCGAACGTAGCCCGAGTCGGGATAACAGATATCTTAATCTCTAAAATCTTGAATTTTAACGCTTGATATCTCGGTTCACAAGGCCGACCGCCACATTTTTTTTGCCAGATTATTTCATTTTGAATAAAAACGCGTCGAATGAGCTGAATTTTATCAACATCGGAGATGAGGCCCGTATTCTAAATAATTACCGTAATTAATTTTCGGGGGTGCAGAGTGTCGCGCGATTGTCGTAATTCGTAGGTCATCAGTGCGTGATTATAATCTCATTTGCGCGAGTGTGCGTGAACGTATAAATGAAAAAGCATCACGGAGAGACAAAGGACTGCGACGAGGAAACGAGTCTCAGCTTCATTGAATCGTTTTTTCACGCGGTATTAGTTCGTTATATTATAAAGTGCGTATCGGGATTAATATTGGGAATGTCGTGTAAAGTATCGCGCGATTGTTGTATTCTGATTAATTATCAGTGCGCGATCATGTTTTCGCGAGTGCTCTAGTGCAACAAGGAAGCTGCCACGGAGACATCAGAAAGGTAGAGGAGGCCTGGGAGGCATCAGGCAACGGCGGAGCAACTATAGGTAATTTATTATTTATTATTTATTTATTTATTTGTCACTTGCAGAATAGTGATCATTTATCCTCGTGACAATTGCATTCCACGTTTTTCTTGTGGAGTACAATATAAAATATTATAAATTATTTTGAGAGACTTAAAATGTTCATTAAAATATTTGTAACATTTATTAATGTATATATTTATAAAATATTTCAATGTATTAAAATTTTATCTATAATTATTTTGATTATTTGGATAGAAATTAGAGATTCTTACATTTTTGTTAAACTTTGTAAGAGTTTATATCTCAAAAAAGTTTTCTGAGTTGTCTTTTCATATATTAAATATTCGATTAAAAGACGAATAGAATAATCACGTGTAATATTTTTAAAAAATGTTTGTTGGTTTGACATTGTTTTAATTTGGATATATTTATGTGTTACAGACTGATGTACACTACAACTCCGCTGCTGCGCATCGTACTGGTGAGTTTCATTATTTCTTGATTTAAGGCAATAGATATATGAAAATTACATCAAAAGTGTATTATATAAAAAATATAACGTACTCTTTAAAAGTGAATCAATGTATTATTACTGATTTTAATTTAGAAACTGGACATAGAAATGTTCTATAAATTGAGATTTTTTTGAACAGCATGTAAAAACTACATATAAAAAATTCAAGAAAATTTACTGAAAACATTTTTTTTTTATAAATCGTTTAATTTTTTGTGGTAACACTTGAATGGACAATTTTGTCATTACTCTTTAAAAATGAATCAGTGTATTATTACTGATTCATTTTTAAAGAGTAATGACAAAATTGTCCATTCAAGTGTTACCACAAAAAATTAAACGATTTATAAGAAAAAAAATGTTTTCAGTAAATTTTCTTGAATTTTTGATATGTAGTTCTTGCATCTCTGTTAAAAAAAAATTTCAGTTTACAGAACATTTTTATGTCCAGTTTCTGAATTAAAACTATTTGAAAGTCTCTTTCACGAGATCTGTTTCGTAAATTTGCCTACACGAGTTTGCACTTGTGTCTGTTCGCATATGTATATCGATATATATGAATGTCCATTGATAACTGCATGTGTGCGTTTATATTGATATGTTAAATTAACGCATTTTATTCATATATTTTAGACTATATATTTTTACATTTTAAATTATAAATTAATTGTTCGTTTATAAATTGTATTATTTTAATGCTAAGAAATGTTGAATTTAACACAGAATGTTCAAATAAAAATCACATTATGTTAAATTAACATTCGGATATTAAAAATTGAACAAAAATTTTAACAAGAGCCGATTTTAATTTTTCTCTCTTTTAGATAATTATATATTTTTTAAATGTGTCATACTTTTATTGTAGGATAATGCGATATAAAAAATTATGAATATATATATATATATTTACAGCGCGCGTTCGTGTACATTGCCGAATACCATTATTCGTATAACCCCCATAGTTCCATATACTCGGAATAGAAACCCCACGAAGAATTCCATTTTCCCCGTTCCCAGTTACGGATTCCCTTGGATATTGTTTTCACAAAAACGAAAGAAACGACCGGATCCATGCTTGTATCATGGAATCGAAAACGCGATAACGGAAGAACATCTTCACATTTATGGTTAAAAGGCAGAATCCTGTAGACCAACTTCCATTTTAAAAGTAAAAAAAGACTGAAATATATCTCGCTTTCATGAAATCATAGATATATGTATGCACAATAACTGGAACTTCTACAATTGAAAAAACGTGAAGAGAAAATGACAGAAGGAATGAATAAAAATTTACGATAGAATAAAGTTTTAAAATATATAAAGATTAATATTTCCCGGAAACTTTTTTAGATCTTTGTTTCTTAATCTTGCTGGAATTTTATATGCCACTATCATAAAGTATACATGGCTTTATCTCGCGAAGGTTGCTCGTAATTTTGCTATATCATCAATAATTTTTCGTGATAATATCTAACTAGTATTTCTTGCGCGCGTTTATTAAACCGACTTTCTATTAAAGAGAACGTTCTTCATCCCGAAGGAGATCGTTCACATAAAATTGTGTTCACACGGTCCGTAGCTCATCGAGCTTGTCGACCCGTATTTCTGTCTCACTTCACCGTAAAATTATCAGATCACTCAATGCGGGCTCTTTGTCCCATAATAAAGTTAACGTTTGTTTGTTATTGACTCAAAAAACGCGTTGGATTTCATTGATTTTACAGTTTATTTTCTTTTGACAGATTCCTTGTATGGCAATTCTTTTATAAAAACGTCTCTTTATCCTCTTCATAAGATATTAAATGACTCAATAATTCTTCCTTCATTATATATTCTTCCTTAATTACTGCTTGCCCTAATTTTATTCTTTGTTATTTTCTTGCGAAAAATAAAAAAATTTAAGTTCAATAATGAAATTAACAAATAAAGTTAATGAATGACTGATGACTGGCACTAGCCAGAAATTATTTCCACAATTTCTGTATAAGCTTACTAAAAATAGAAATTACACATAACGTTAATACTGTTTTCTCTAGATTTATTATGCGACTCTCTCTCTCTCTCTCTCTCTCTCTCTCTGGAAGTTAGTTACAATACTTGGAAAGACAGAATGCTACACTATTCCTTTTACTTTTTACCAAGTAGCAAAAAGCATTTCACTGAGAATCAGCCATCAAAGAGATCCATTAGCAAGAAAAAGAAGTAAGAGGGGAAAAATGACATGACGGCGTAAAGAAATACATTGTCAGATCGTTAAAATCAGTGTTCATTAAATCAATGTTAAATACACATATATTATAATTAATATGTGCTAGAGGATGCCACGAGACGTAAATAAAAAGTAGCTGAAAAATATTTTAATCGGCATCTAACTATCCAAATGTAAAAGAATAAGTTCTTATTGTTATGCATTTAATTGGTAATACGCGATAAACTATTGAATTAACTATTTTATACGTTTTCATAAGTTCTTGACGAATAGCAAAGTTTTGATTTATAATCACCACTTTTTACATCTTCCATTTGTTGGCATAAACGCCGCGTATACGAGTCAGATTTATTGTCATCCTTTCTCCTTCTTCTCTTTATCGTGAAGTTCTAACGACTCTCACCGATACAAAACACATTTCGCTAACAGTGATTCACGTTGCAATCGCCTTTAAGATCTTGGCAGAACAGCTACAGCTATGGTCATTTTATGCTTCAATCTCGTTGCTTCTGTTGGCAAAGTTCGAAAGCAATGTTGCCGTATTTCTACACGAGCTTATGTGTATATGCATTTATGGTATCACAGAATAACAATTACAAAATATCACACATATTACTCTCTACTAAAAAAATGTCGTTCATAGATTTGGAGTCTTAAGGATCGCGAGGTCTCATTTAATTTTTGCAATTTGTAAAGAATCTTCAAAATTAAAATGATTGACAATTCTTACCTCAAGAAAATTGAAGAATATTTTGCAATCTATCATAAACTTAATCCTTTGTGGAACGGCGACGCCGTTTAGAATCATCCCTTTTTATTTTATAAATTGCTCGCTCAATTTTTACGAAACTTGACCGCTCTATTGGAATTCTAGATTAAAGATGAAAAATTCAAAATAGTAGGTTCAATATAACGGACAGAATTTTTAAGAAATAACTTGATTATCATAAAACTCGAGAGTTTTTAATTGGCAAGTATATAGGTACATTGAGTGCAAAAAGTATTCGTACACACACAGAGAAAATATTTTTTAAAGAAACCTTATTTTTAAAAAGTAAACGTTATTCAGCGAGAAACAATTCATTCGAATCGATATCGATATGATGATTTCGACACCAATTCGACGTCAATTCAACGTCTAATTGACGATCGTTTCTTGCTGGGTAACTAACAATTTATTCATAAAGGATAAAAGAGACTGATGTTTCTCAAAATTATATATACTTATAAAAAGACATGTATTAATTATAGAAAATATAACACATTAAAAATAAGTGAAAAATAAAAATGTTGTATTGTTTGCTCACTTAAAATGAAGGTTCACATGAAGCTCATTTGTTTATGTAGAACAGAATGTATTCATTGTATAAAATTGCTAATTAATGTTTATTTTCTACAAATAAGACTTTTTTTTATAAAAAATTTCCTTGTACGATTACTTTTTGCTCTTACTGTATAATATCAAGTTTCCAGTTTCGTTTTATATATTTGGAACACCAGTGATAAGTATAAACAGTTAGTACTGATTTCCAAAGTGAGTTTCAAACTTTGATTATGTATCCTGACATTAGATCCTCTATTATATTATTCTTTTGAACTTCGATATTTTCTGTATTCAAACTTAGAGATACCAATAAGAACCTCCTAAAACAGAGTTTCACATAATAATTAGATTATTTTTTGGAATTTGAATTTTAGAATTATGAAACTAAGGTCGAATTCAATGATCTCAAAAAGCAATGATTTTTAAAAAGCAAAATTTTCCATAAATTACTTTGTTAAAAAGCTCTGATTCTCAACGGATTAATCGTCATTTAGACACACATGCAATAATAATAATAATGCAAAATGTCATAATATATCTATGTACGTATGTTTCTAAAAAAATATTTATATCAGACTTATATGTTCAAATTATTGAAATCAACTCAATTTTATTCTACAACCCGACTACCATCGATCAATATTTCAGTGGCTGGCTTCCGCGCGAAGTTACAAAAGTAATATCAACCAAAATTTATATGGTGCCATGTAATAAGAATAACGTCGGTTCTTCAGAACAGCGATATTTCCTTGCGGGCGATATTTTCTTCCGCGATATTTTCCTTGGACATCGAATACGATTCCTCGTCCAATCTCAATTCCCCGAGGCTCGTTTCTTCTATCAACGCAATGCACCGCTAGTGCACTGACCAGGTCGGTCAGTCTCTCTGATCGGTTCACGAACGGGTCTGTCTCTAAATCACTTACTGAATAAATCTTTCCTGAGTTCACGGCCAGTACGCGGCATGTTGAAAGCACGGCAACGAACGGTGCGAATTTATGACTAGGTGATACACATTCTGCTATCCAGTCTTCAACAAGAGATTCATCCATGCACTGCATATTTTTTACGATTTTTTCCGCATCTAAAATAAGTTTTGACATAACTTATAACATATAGTAAAAGATAGGTTGCAGTCTGATTTTAACGAAAATTTCAACTATATATATAACAAATTATTTTTATATGGAAAGAACAATTTTACTGAAGTACTTATCTAAACATTTCGCGCGCGCTCTGAAAGTTTAGATCTAAAATTTAGATCTGAAAATAATTTTATTGATCCATCAAAATAATTATGTAGGAATCTCAAGCACGATGAATAATGCTGCAAAAAGTTTTGACATTCTAGCAAATAGTTTGAGAGTTCTATATAATTATTTTGATGGTCCAACAAAATTATTTCCAGATCTGTATATAATTAAATTTCTAAATACAGCAAATCATTCTTTCCGTGTAATATTTTATTATATATGTTTTATTAAGATATCTCTTTTTAGTTTAGGACAATGTGAACATCATTCCATTATTTGTTTCCCATTTAATCACGAAAAATAATGAAAAAACAACTCAAATCGCTGCATAGGGGAGAGTTGCCGAATGCGTACTGGTCGCCTAAATCGTACCTTATCAATATTTTATATTATTAGTTAATATAGGCAATATTTAGTAACAATAATATAAAATATATTATATGAGAAATGAGTAATATAGACAAAAATATAATATCCTACATTTTTTATGGATGTTAGCGGCGTTTTAAAAAATCAGGTACATCTGATATTAATTTTTAATCAACTTATGTAGCTGACAACAATGCGATCATCCAATTTTATTATAAATTTTTGTATTTTTATAAAAGAAGATTTATTTTAGAGAGTATTTTACATTCACTGTATACATATACATATTTGCAACCATTGTAAAAATTAAATCGATATTTTTACAAAATTCGTCAAGTTTCCTAAATAGTACCATCAAAAGATAAGGCTGGTAATTGACAATAATAAAGCTAATAATTGATATCAATATAAATATCATGTGCAAAAATAAATATAAGCAAATTTATTTTTGTGTCCTTCGTTTTTTTATTATTGTTATTTAATAATTATAAAATATTTGATTTTCTTAATAAATTATTAAAATTAGGTATTAATTAATTATTAGGTATTAGTTAATGATTTCTTTTATTTATTTATTTTATATTTTTAATTGTTTTCATTCATAAATTCAATACTTTCAAAGGAAATACGATAAAAAATACCAGGCGACCGGTTGCCTAAATCATACCTTTTGCAGCATGTTACAAAAAGATTTATAACAAATTAATTTGTGGAAAGTTAAACATGTAATAATAAGCGTCCAAAACCTCAAGCTACAATTTCTAATGTTCATTTGCATATAAAACAGTGTCAAATGGAAAATATAATAAAAAATAGGTTAAGTGGTACGCATTCGGTAACTTTCCCCTACGTATTTTGTCGTAATAATGATTGAATGTCTGTTACTCACAATGTAAGTATGACATATTTACGTAGCTTACGAAGCTCGAAATGTGGCAAAAACACGTTTAGTATCCGATGAGATCTCGATCACAAATTTATTAGATTATATATTACTGCGCGATTGAAAGTAATAAAAAATAAATAATTACAAACAACAAACTCTCCCGCAAAAAATACATGTTTAATGAAAACAAACAATTGGGTAATATGTAT
The DNA here is from genome assembly GCF_001594055.1 of Mycetomoellerius zeteki. Classification (NCBI taxonomy): domain Eukaryota; kingdom Metazoa; phylum Arthropoda; class Insecta; order Hymenoptera; family Formicidae; genus Mycetomoellerius; species Mycetomoellerius zeteki. Next base: position 4,104,853 of record NW_017256436.1, read on the forward strand.
CAATGACCATTATTTTTTCTCGTTATTTTTTATTTGCATTCACCACACTGAGCTTGCTCTTTTTTTATTACAAAATATGATTTTGTGATTTCTACATTATGTGTCCCGATATGTGGAATTATAAAAAGAATAAGATAAAAACAGTTACTGAGATAATGTACGCATAACTGAAACAAAAATTTATTACACGAATATTTTTGGAATTTCAGGACATGCAGAAAATTTCCATTAGAGATACGGTTTATAGCTATCATTATTTTGAAACATTGGTTAGTCGCAAAACAGTGTAATCCACAGTTATTTTCTCATGTAGTCGTATGATTGTGAGACAACCGTTGAATGTGTTTAATACCAAGCAAAATAGCATGCAGGGTAAATTTACAGGAACTAAAATACGTTCCCATTTCAAGCTTCATGCGGCTGCATCCCTTATTTTTCTCGTCTAGAAAGGATGATGGCACACGAGAATTCGGGAACATCGGAAATCAACATGCAGAACAAGCAAGTGGGAGGACATTTCCGTTAAGACTGCGGGCTCAGAGCCAGTATCCGCCGTAAGCTAGAAACGCTTCGATCTTTTTTCGGTGTGCATTGTTCGAGCATCCGAATCTCATTGTTAGTGTTTTTCACGGTACTAGAACGATCTCTTTCGCAAAAAAATTCTGTTGTTACGCGTGAGGACGGAATTAAATCTTTTGTAGATCGTAATATTGCGATAAAAATATAATTAATATTTAACTTTCTGTTTTTAAATCCCTGTTTTCTCACTATTTATTTGAAATACCAAATATAAGGGAAAGTTGCCGAATTCATACTGGTCGCCTAAATCGTACCTCATCAATATTTTATATTATTAGTTAATATAGGCAATATTTAGTAACAATAATATAAAATATATGAGAAATGAGTAATATAGAAAAAAATATAATAGCCTACATCTTGTTTTATGGATGTTAGCGGCGTTTTAAAAAATTAGGTACATCTGATATTAATTTTTAATCAACTTATGTAGCTGATAACAACGCGCTCATCCAATTTTATTATAAATTTTTGTATTTTTATAAAAGAAAATTTATTGTAGAGTATTTTACATTCACTGTATATACATATTTGCAACCATTGTAAAGATTAAATCGATATTTTTAAAAAATTCGTCAAGTTTCCTAAATAGTACCATCAAACGGCGACCGGTTGCCTAAATCGTACCTTTTGCAGCATGTTACAAAAAGATTTATAACAAATTAATTTGTTATTGATGGAAAGTTAAACATGTATTAATAAGCATCCAAAACCTCAAGCTACAATTTCATTTGAAACGTTCATTTGCATACAAAACAGTGCCAAATGGAAAATATAATAAAAAATAGGTTGGGTGGTATTCAGCAACTTTCCCCTATCAAACGTATGTGACCATTAAATAATTTTTATTTAACGTTTTTTTACTATAAAATATAATATTGGAAATTTTTTTTAATTGGACATAACATCTTTTCAATAAATACAATAAATATTTTCTTGCATATACATATATGTATATTCGATAGACAAACATATGAAACACGCATGATATGTAGGTAATACATAAAATATTAGATGTCTGTGAAGTTAATAACCTAACCTCAAAATTTCAATGATTTTATCAATTTTAATAACTTCAACATTTTCATGATTTCAAAATTTTCATGACACGTTTCGTAAAAAGTTCTAACGATTAAATGTAATAACAGAAAATAATTGGAAACTGTAGGGTGCCACCTTCTCATTTTCCCTCTTAAAAAATTAATCATAACATATTTTCCAGAAAGAACGACAAAAGTGTGTGTTATAATACTTTTTGACCCTCTTGTAGCACTATCCAGAGCTATAAAGAAAATCCTAAAAAAATTTTTGTCTATATGAGAATTAAAAAAATATTAGTTAAAATATAACTTTTTGAATTTGTGAGAAAATTTGTTTTTTAACATAACCATACGTTTGAATTTGTTTTAACATACCTAACTACATCTGTAATAAAATTAAAACTATGCTCTTATATTATTATAATAAAAATTCTTATCTTCTGTTTAAAAGTATCTTCTTAATTTCATACAGAGAAATATGTTTGGTAAACTTAGCTAGTATTTTTTTTTAATATTAATAGAAATTAGAGTATTCCATATTATATGGTATTTCATACGTTATTTCACGTTCTTTATTTAAACTTATAGTCTAAAATATCTATAAGTTTTTTTTCATTCTACAGGGAAAGAATTTTCTTTTAAAGTTTACCCTGAAAATATAGTAGTTGTGGTACAATACAATATTTTAAAGATTTTTACCATGCATTTCAGTAAAATTAATCAAGCTTATTTTATACTTTATTGTAATTTTATTAATGAATGAGAGAGATTTACATTAAAATTCTTTGAAATACAATGTTGTGCAACGATTATCATATTTTCAGGGTAAACTCTAAGAAAAAATTCTCTCTCTGTAGAAACGTAGTTACGTAAATAATCATGAATCAAAAAATCTCATTCCTATCGTCAATCCACTTTCTTCAATCACAACTTCGAATATGACGATACAAGAAATAATCGAATATTGAATTTATAATTAATTTTTTCATGAACAAGAGAAATATTTCTCTTGCCTCGCGTAATATTTTTTTCTCGTTTATAAATACATGAAACGCGTCATTTGTTTCAAAATCAACAAATACCAATCGATAATTTTAGTTCCAATTTCAATCTCGTTTGCGAGATATATAAATTGTCTGCCGTTCCCTTTCTTCCGCACGAGCGCCGAAACATTTCAGGAATCTGTTAGGGAAGAATTATGGCCGCTTTACTACAGCGCGGTGAACGCGCGTTGACGGCCACTCAGCTAAAGACAAAAACATCCAGAAAACATCATGAAAAACGAGCACATCACTTCCGAATATTTTTACAAATCCATCCTTAGCTTTGCAAACTACAAGGCATGTTGCTTTAATTTCTTTTTCTATAAGAGTGGGTGACTTTCGTATAATGCTTCAAGGACCATGTACGATAGATGTATTACCAAATACCGTACAATAACTTACAACAAGAATTAACATTTTCATCTCAAATTCATTAAATTTATTTTATAATTAAATCTTAATATGATAATTATTTATTTATTTGTTAAAAAAATTATTTTTATAAAAGAATGTGCTATAAAAATGGAATTTTGATTTCAAAAACGTGTAACAGGATTTTAATAGTCAACACACATATACACAGTAATAATTGCAATTGTTAAACATATTATGTATTACAATACATAATTAAATAAATAAAAATAAATTAATTAAATATATGAATATTTAAATATAGCCATCTAATTAATTACATGTCCTTTCAATAAATTTGAAATGCAAATATACATAAATATCATTATTGATAAATTTGGCTACAATTTAAAGCAGTAAAATATACAAAAACGTTTCTCCAAATAAATTATTCTAGAAAAAAATAAAACAACGAACAATATAACTCATATATTGCATAACTCATAGATTAGTTTTAATGAGTGAATTACGCGTGTATTAATAACTTGTCAGTTGCCGCAAACTTTTTTCAAGAAAGAAATGGAGATAGAGAGATTGTACACAAGGGAGAAAGAAACTTTTCAAGTGGCCGAAAGTTCTCGCACACGACAAAGTGTAAATGCGGCAAAATCCTAGCACCATCGGTACGGAACATATAACACGAATATGTGAGTTTACCACTCTCTCCGAGTCTACGAAATACTTTAAACTTACAAAGAAGAAAGATTCGCACAATTCACATCGCGTTTTATGTATCGTAGGTGCCGTAGCTTTCAATCGAGTTTTCGCAGTTAACACTGCATTTATTTTCTTCTATTCCTTTCTCCTTTGATATATACTTACGTTTTATTACTAACCAATTTCATTTTGACTTTCGAAACCACAGTTTCTCCCATGGAACAGATAAAAATTCTACGTTATTTGCTTAGCTCGTGGGATTTTTAAACATTTTGCCTTCTCTATCGAGTTTATAATATATTTCAACAAGACAATTATTATTTTTTCTAGAATCATTCTTTGAAATAATTTTATTATAAACAATGTGATAGAATTCAATATAATTACGTGAAAAAAATTATTTTATACCTTAATAAAACATATATTAATTTAAAAAATGGAAATGACAAATTTTTGTTATTATGATTATTATACGTAAGTTATAATCTCTTTAACAAAGTTTAAATACTGCAATAATACTCGAGTTTGTTCACTGTATTGTATTAAGATATTATTATTTTTGAATTTTTTTTGTTACACTGAAAAAGATTGACTAGATTTTATTAAATATTTGTTTTAATAGTAGATATTAACGAAATATTTATTAAATATATATAAATATGTATTTGTTTAAGTATAATTTTTTATTTTAAATAAATATTTATTTACTGTAAGTAAATATTTCGTTAATACTATTCAAACAAATATTTAATAAAACTCAGTAATTTTTGTTTCAATAGATAAAGGAAACGTTGCGTTTCTTTCATGAAATAATCGGCGTCACGATGCGTTTGGTTAACAAATATATTTTCAAAAATCTTATTTTAACATTTAATAACAGCGGTAAAAATTTGACTGGTGTACATAATTTATGATTTTAGATTTCGTTCGTTGCGCTAATTTGTGAGTATCGAGCGTGATTATAGAGCTTCGTGTTTTTTCCGTGTTATTCTACCGTCATAATAATAAAATGAGCGTCGCGTGCAATTAATTTCGTGTCGAGCGTGCCGAGCAAAGTTTTGTGCAATTAATTTATTGGTGATTAGTATGCGTGATTCTAATTAATGATATTTTCGGAAGTTACGAGAGTTCTCATATAATGTATGACTCCCGAAAATATCGTTAATTAATTCGTTGCACTAAGTACAACAAACAACTTTAAAAGGGTAAAGAGAAGCTTTGAGAGACAAAGAATCATGAGATAAGAAAATTTTTTTATTATTTTTATAAGTGACGCTTAAGGCGCATTTTGCGTATAATTGTGGAAATATTTAATTGGGTCTGCCTATCTAATATCATTTTTACCTTTCATTCTGATTATATCCACTGTAATTTAATAAAACGTAAAATTTCTACAATTACGTTCTTATTAGACTTTGCGTGATAGTTCAAATAAAATAATACTTTTTTAAATGCGTAAAATAACGTTGTTAACGCGTAAAATAATTGCATGATAATTTATTAGTTAATTACTTTATCGTAGTAGTAATTATTAATTTATGGTAATGTAAAGGACACTCCTTGAACATCATAACACTGCTCCTGAAGTGTATCACTTATATGTCTATATCTATAACTTTATCCATCATGTAACAAGACAGTAATTAGGTTGATGAAAAAAATAACTTAAATAATTTAAATAAATTATATCATATTGTATTTTTGTTATAAATGTAATTAGAAGATAAACTTTACGATATTTCATATCATAAAGTTTATCTTCTAATTACATTTTATTCTTACATCATATTGTAATGAGTTCGAATGAATTTTATAAAATTTATTTTCGAATTGATATTCCTGAGTTATAATTGTTTTTTATCTCAACTCAAACACTAATCAAAATTGATTCTTTGCAAATCTTCTTTTTATTCTGCGTTTTATTGAACAAGATCCGTTGTGCTTTATCTGTAAGTCTCACGTGCAAAGTTTATCCGCGAGAGAGGATTACTTCAGAAACTCAGAACAAGTGCAGCAGCCCATCTCGAATGTCGTAAATGTGGAAACTCGAATGTAATCGAGAAATTCGCGGGAATTGCAATTCAGAAACTTATCGGCGACAAAAAAACAGGGGGACCGATGTGCACTAATCAGATATGTCTCGCGTCGAAATTACATCCTACTATCGCCCGGGGGAAATTTCTTTCCCACTAGATAGAGTGCAGTATAAAGTCCCGCGCGCGCGATCCCGGGAGAAGCACTTGAGAACTTAAAGTATTCTCGTCGCATACAAGGAAAGTTTACTGCATCACGACTGGTGCGACAGATGCATACCCACGCGGCGGCAAGTTTCTTGGCGCAGGCCACCGGCAAAACTGCGAGCGTTTCGCAGTTAACAATGCAGTACCTTCTCGTGATACCGTCTCGCGTTTTTGTTGCTATAAAGCACATTATTTTACCGCCAGGTATGGACGGTACGCGTGGTTTTACTAATTCATCGTCGTTACGGTGGCCGCTTCTTATGCGGCGACATTAATCAACGGTCTTACGCTTAATGAAGCGGACTACGTCGCGCTTTTAAGATAATTAATACATCTCGTGATTGTTTCTTATACATCACGCAGAAACCGCCTGGGTATGAATATATGCAAGCGGAATGCATTTGTCATCGAATTCTCTACAGTTACTTCAGAACTTTTTATTTGAGTTTATTAAAGAAATGTTTAATAAACTTGTATAAAACTTGTATAAACTTGTATAAGCTTGTATAAAACTTGTATATAAAATAAATACAAATTATATAACAATATTTTTGAAGCTTTCACAAATATTTTTTTCAAAAAGGCTACGCGGTTTGCGAGTTATGTCCGTTATCTTGATACATCATTAAATGCCTTAACGATCATGCATTTAACGATATATGTATTAAAAGGATCATGGAGATAACTTGTAAAAGGCGTAATAAATTATATAAATTAATTTTAATAGAATACACAAAATAGTATCATGTGACATTTAACGAACGTTAATAAAATATCTTTCAATTCTATATGTCATCTTGAATAAGACATATTAAATTTCTTATAATTAGTTTAGTTTCACAGGAGGTAATGTAAACCTAAACTATTGTTGAAAATAAAGATTCTCCAACGAAACACGTTCCAATGTGTTCCACAAGAATAATATTTAAATTCAAAAGAGTTATATTAGTCTTGATTTTGTTCTAAATATTATTATGTCTGCCATCTTTTTATTCGAACATTTTGTATTACTACAAGAAATTAAGACGGAACATAATTTATGAAATAGCTTGTTATATGTTATCTTTTTATTTTTTTTACTTTCGTAATTAAAAAATATTATTCACACACGTAACATTGTACATATAAAATATTCTTCATATATCCTCTTATTTTAAACGAAATACATTTTATTTTTCTAACACAAAACACGTTTAATATATTGTGTTAATTGTTTAATGAAATTTAATCAATAAAAAGTAGAAAATTAATTAAAATTAAGATAAAGAAATATTATGATACATTAATTAGAATAAGAGATATCCTTTTATAAAAAAAGGAATATATACAGGGTGTTTCCAAATTAAATCGCAAAACTTCGGGAGCGTGTAGAGGAGTAAAAAACTAAGAAAAAAAGTCCTATAGACATATGCTCGTTTTTGCTCCGTTTCAGAGAAATCGAAAAAAAATGTTTACATTTCTTGCCATATCTAGCACCGACATATTTGATTACATTTTCCACTTTCTGTTATGAATTTGTCAGTCGCTCTTTGAAAGCCTTTAACAGTAGATGAATTTTGTCTTTTGCAATATGCCGCGTACGTATTCTAATAGTGAATATGCTGATATGGTTTTTGTATACGGTTTCTGCAACGGTAATGCTTTAAAGGCGGTGCGAGAATATGCACGACGATTTCCAAACAGAAGAGTGCCAAACCGAAGAGTGTTTATGTTGACATTTAATAGATTGCGAGAGACTGGAACATTTTCAATTCGAAATTAACAGAAATTAATTAAATTTAATCAAGTGGAAAAAATACATTTTAGATGTAAATTTAGATGTATCCGCAAAGTTGGTTTACGAACTAGTAGCGCGAAAATGCTTTTAACATTTTTTTTTCTTTTTCTGTTCTCGTCGATCCTAAATAAGCGCATTGTGTCTGCAAATTTAATCACTCCATAATGTGAATGGTTCTTTTAACGGAACGGGCTTAATCCGGACTCTCTTAATCGCATAGATTCGCGGAAGTGTGCATATAATACCGAAAAGAGCCGGCATTTGACTGAGTAATTAGAGTCAGTGACTCTTTATGAAGAATTATGTCGTTGTCAATTATACTCATTTAAGAATGTAATATTTAAGAACGTAAATACATTTAATTGAAGGTATATATATGATTTAAGAACTATGCTTTTGTGAACAAGTATAAGAATAAAAGCAAAATATATGTCTAGTTATTTTGTGCTTTTAAATAACTATCTAAGAAGAAAAATTGTGACAAAAATAAAAAATAATAAAATTACACCATTTGAATAGATTTTCTCTATAAAATGTATTTATATTGTATTAAATAATATAGATGATGTGTATATAAATAGGTAATGCATAATAATTTAATCTCTAATTGTAAGTAAGCTACAATGTGTCTATTTTATAGCGATATTTCCTTTTACAGTATTTAATCAGATAAATAATTATCATAAATTTAACATTTGTACAAAATTTGATAATGATATCAAATCATCCATTTCATATCTTATCGAATATGTATTTTAGCATAAAGGTTCTGCTCTGAAGATAATTCTTCCTTAGTCTGAGTCCGACTCGCTAGTAGTCACGTTAGTTGTGCACATTGCGTCGATAACTGTCTGAGATACATATTGTCCACTAAAAAATTCCTACGATATCAACCGCATATAGTCATGAGAAAGGAAAATTTATAGAAAGGGATCTTAAAGTTAACATACAATTGCAATAAAACGACATTAAACGATCTATGGAACTATGCGTCGCAGCGTTAACATTTGTATATAAATAATATTTATATTACTATATAAATATAGTTGCATAAGCTTGTATCCTCTCCGTTCTGAGTCTATACATTTGGATGAAATTTTACACGTATTTCATCGTTATGACATTCGAATGTTTTGTTATTATTGTTCGGGTACTTTACCATTGAATCGTATTTTACACAGATGAGACAAGTATTTACATTTCGCATGCGAAATTGCTCAGTCATTTAGTCAGTTAAATTATTGAAACCATAAAATATACAAAAGAATGTAAAAAATAAACAACATACGGAAAGCACACTTTGCACTGATAGAATTTTTATTTGAAATACGAGACCGAGAAGCATGCGCGAATCAATTATCTACACTGAACCAAAACTGTACGTAAATATAATAAAATATTCATTGAATTATGAAAAAATAATGAAAATTGGTCCAATAAATTCTCATAATGATTTAGATTATAAAACTATTCCTAGAATTCATTGCAAGAATGAATATAAAATTGTATAAATGAATCCAGTTAAATGTATCAATGAATTAACTACATTAAGTCGGACATTAAGTCGGACATTGATTAACGGATCATTGATTGGACCAAAAATAAACAAAATTTTTTCAGTGTAAATGGTGAATTGAATATATATATATTGCCGCTGAATTATGTGGGGAAAAAAATGGCAAATTTTTATACATTGCTACGCACTTGCAACTGACGCCTGCCATTACAAACGCACACTTGCAATTACGTCAATTGCACGTGTCACTGTTCTTTTATCAGAATTATGGTAGTGTCGCACGGCCGCTGCGGCTATGTTTTGGGTAGATTGCGATTATTTAGCATCAAATACGTTTTGCGGCTGTGCCAAATGTACTAATACAACTAATGCGCCGCAGCAAGTACGATCATTAGGGAAGCTCGTTCGCAGCGTGACAAAAAAGTCTTTGCACTGTCGCTTTTTCGCAAAACGTCAACCATCCTTAACGGACAAAACGATACGTTTCGACCAGAATACCGGATGCAACTGCAAAATGCAGATTTCTCTCTGAATAAGCGACCCATGAAATTTTTTGTGCGCTTCGTTGTTGGAATTTCGACGTTTTCCCGTGTAACGAATTTCTACCTTTTCGATAACAACGCTTCGTTCTCGATACGCGTTAGATTTTTGTTTCAATAAATAAGCGCGCATAAACGATATGCAATGTGCATGTACTTTACAGTATAATACGCGTTTACAATTGTGTATAAAAGAGGTATTGGAGGAAAAATGAGATTTTAGATTGCTATAGAGACTGGCGGTAAAATATGTAAAACTTAAAACGCTGACAGAAAATGATTGTCAACGGTGATATGATCATGTATATATATATATATTAGCAGATTATTGTAATAATTGCTGTGTAGGAATTAATAAAACATAATACGATATTGATCATTATTAATTGATGCAAATCACTCATTTATGACAGTTATGAACATTATATATCAAAACATAAATGGAAATACAGCATTCCCTACCCCCCTATTGAATAATTAAAATTGCTGTGGAGTTATAATCCACGACGACATTTCACATTTTAAAAAGTGATACGTAAAACATATTAATTTAGACGTAGAAAAATCAATAATCATCAAATATAATTAATATTTATGCATGTCATTACATTTCATTAAAATTTCAAACTGAATATTTGTCCAATACAATTTTTTTTATATTTATCAAATTTTATCTAAATAATGATACTTTATGTATATTTATCCAAATATTCTTTGTAACATCTAACTAGACAATCTATTCATTCTTCTATTCACACTTTGTTCTGGTTGTTTTCCTTATCTATAAAGTCAGCCAATTAAAGCCTCAGATAATGAGTTTACCAAGTGGATAAGTTTTACTAACACCGAACGACCGATCCCCGACGGTTAGCGTAAAACTGCAAATTATAGACGAAGTTTTTGCTAAATTGTTGTAAAACGGCAATTAAAAACATCTAGATATATTACTTTTGACAGTACTATTTCAAAACTTTTACAGCTTTCAATAAAAATTTTTATTTTATTTTTTAAATATATAATATATATATCCATCAACATATTTCCTGTTTTTACATGTTTATATTTAAAATTTTTTGTGTTACTATCATCAGTACTAATCTGGATATCAAATTTTTTTACTTTTATGTGATACTATGAAATCTTTATATCATGCAAAATTTTTTTATTGTGTGAAACCACCAAATTTAAAAGAAAACTTTGACGATCAGGAGACACGGTGATGTCTCCCGTCAAGCATATTTTTAAAGTTTGGTACATTAAAAACATCCTTTTTACATTATGAAAGGGACACTATCATTTCATGAAAACGACGTGCAGCGTATCTTTACAAAAAGCAGAACGCTTATGTAATAAAAAATTATGGTTTTTGATAAGATTACACTGGGAGAAAACAAAATAGTTCCAGCAACTATAAATTTGGCAACTTTTGCAATTGAAGTACCTGTAACTAGTTTTACAAAGTAATAGAAACTAAAGTAGTGCTGAATATTATAAAAATATAGTCACGGTAACAAATTGTATGCACTATTAATTGGTAGTGATGTAGTGACTCAACTATATTGAGTAGTTACTTGGACTTCATGCAAATAGATATAACAATTACATTTTTCTAGTTTAGACAAAAATTTTTAAAGGGTCGCTCAGTACGAGTAGTACGCGGCTTTGTCACCAGAGGGACGTAGCGGAGTTCAGTTTCTCCTAAGAAGGAAACCACTCGCTTACAATAAAAGGCGCAGCGTTGGTTTCAAACTTGGAAGACAAAAATAAATAAGAAATGCATACACAAATTTGTAACTATATATTATAAAGCTTTAATAACAACAATAAGTAAATTAAGTGAACTAAGAAAATATAGTAATATTAACCATTTATAAATTGTTTATATGGTTAATGTACTATATTTTCTTAGTTCACTTAATCTAGTATTCTTATTAGAATTTAATAATATGTATATAGTTGAGGCGCTATTTCACTACAAATTTATAGTTACTGATACGACTTTTTTCTCTGAGTGTACCAACTCCGTGCTGTATTTTAATAACAGTTTCATTTGACAAGTGATTTACGCCACTCAAATAACTCACGCATGCTTACAATTCATTCGCAGCTTGTTAACGCATGTATTTACTTATAACGCTTGCTAGAAGATTCTGACAGGAATCGAAACCAACCAAAAAGAAAATCAAGAAAAAAAGAACTACTTCCTTCAACTGAATTTCCTTTTTATGATATTGCTTTTGATTCTTTTTATTATGGTTTAGAATATATTTACGAAATGGTTTTGTGTAAAGATATTGTATCTACTTTTCATTAAGAGTGCAGTTATGGTTTTCAAAATTTAGTCTGCACCTATTGTGGCCACGATCATTTCGAGAAAAATTGTGTTATCGATATAAGAGTGATAGAGATGAAAGACAAATGTTCTATCACAAAAGATGGGCCAAGGATAAACCCACTAGACGGCGATGGGAAGCAGAGAAAAAGGAAGAAGGAATAATAATAGAGTCCGGCATTATCGCAGCATATCTCAATCAAGTTTTGCTGCAAAACGTACGAAAAAGAAGCCTAGTCAGTAAGCCGGATTATCCGCCGCAAGATAGATGGGTTGGTCCGTTTGTGCCTTCGCGTGGCTGCCTGCATAAATATGCCGAGGCATTATCTACGAGAGAAAAAGAGAGAGAGAGAGAGAGAGAGAGAGAGTTTATGTATTAAATATATTTAATTCTGATTAACAGTATCAATAAATCTGTAATATAACGAATAATAAATAAAAAAATGGGTTAATTATGTTATTCTATCGTTAAAAAAATGCTATACTTTAATTTATTATTGAAAGAAGATTAATCCAGCATTAAGAATTTAATCATTAGATGCATGTGAAATAAACATTACAAGCAATTTTATTAATGCTAAATAAAAAAACCGTAACTGTAAAGCGATCATAGCGAGATTTATTTCGTAAAATGTATGCGCGCGAAAGATTTCAAACTTCTATAATCGTTTTCCAATTTTATTAAATTTGCTTTCCCTGTTAGCCAATATGCTAACTTATTCACACAGTTCAAATAAAATTACTCGTTATAAAAACATATATTTTAAACTTATATTGACACATATAGCCAAAATATAGCCTTGGCCAAAAATATGGACATCTATATTCTTTTATTTATATGGAATTCTTTTATCTGCATTTTTATCTATTGGTTTCTGGTATTATTACATAAAATTTAAAGGGTTCTTGAAACAAAAAATAATTTTGCAGCAAATGCTATACATCAATTTTTGAGCTAAAACTTTAAACAATTATTAATAAAATACTTAATATTTTTAGCTAAAGCTGTAAATCTTTATTACAAATCAAGAGTTACTTTTTGTCAATCATTAGAAACAGCTAACACATATTTCAAATAAAACTATACTTCCCAAGTAGAAATGTATCTGGGCGTTCCAATGTATATTGCGCCCCGTGAGGAAGGTCGTGGCACGCCAGTATTGGAAATCTAGCCGGGCGCTACCTGGTATTTCATCACCTCTGTAAAGTGGGCCCCACATTTTCAAAATTTTGAAAAAATAAACAGACTTCTGGTTACCTTCTAGAGTTTTCTCTATCAATTTTAGAAATAGTTCCGTCGATTAAAGCGGTGAAAACACCATTTGAAGTTCGGGGGGGGGGGCCAAGTTCACGATTCCGAAGGGCTATAACTTCTTTACCGTTCATTTTAGCACTTTGATCCACATAGGACAATTGATAGAACTCTTTGGGGGGCAACCAGAACTCTCAAAAAAATACACACATCGAAAAATTATATAATTATTATATATAACATTTAAATTCTTTGCTCCTCCTTGTATGTAATATAATAAAAGCGTGTATAAAAAGCTTATTTTTATTTTTTTCTTAGTTTCCTGCTATGAGATACCACCTCATACAAGAAAACCCTTATATCTCATATTAGGAACCCTTTTTTTGAATGATCAAAATCGGCACTTTTGATAAAAAAATTTCACATACAACAAAGTATAGCTATTATCGACTGTTAACTTTTGGTGATAAAATATATTTTCCATAAATTTGACATGAAGGTAGAAATTCAGGTTACAAATTAAATAAATTACAAGCCTTTAAAAAAAAATATCTCAAAATAGGCGACTTTACCCTACCCTGTCTCTTCCTAGATAGCGACTAGACAGATTTAATATCTTGGGACAACACACTGCCTTGTGATCAAGACCTAGACAATTTTCTCAAATTTCAGCGGCACCACCTCACGAACCAGGACCTAGACATTTTTCCAATATTGGGCCTACAGCGCATCGTGAACCAGGGCCAAGAATATTTTCCAATATTGGGACTGATCATTATTGCCATTACTGTCCAGTATAACCCCAGGCTAGCCTTCCAATATAGCGCCTACATTAACTCGTGGAAAATTAGATGGGGCCCATATAGCGCCAGGTCGTACTTTCCACCTGGATGATAATTATGTTTAAGTAAAACATAATGTAATTTCTTATGCAGGATTCCTTACTGTGACATATGAAAATTGGATCGTTTTCTTATTTGTTATTCTTGCGTATAATTTATTGAGTATCCTGGACACTTTGTGCAACTACGTGCTTGGCTGTCAAATATTTATAGTAGTCTTACATTGTAAATATAATTTGCAAGATACATATCCGATTTCATCCTTAGTGAAGTAAAATGTATTCCGCTCTATCTTCGATAGGCGCCTACAATCCGAAGCGTCTCAAATAAATCATTTGTTTACCGAGCCTCGTACACTCGCATCATGCAATACACTCGTCGAAGAGTAATCGTAACATTAATTTCCCTGTCTTCCTTCTGAGAGCTGGTTTTAGTCCGATACACATTTGGTAGGTACTCTGAATGATGCGTGCGCTTGAGAGCTTTTTCGATACAGTGTAGCGATTCGGCCCTATAAAATTATTATCGTGTATCACAGAACAATGCGCCTGCATTGTAGTGTTCATTGCATTATGGTCTTCCTGTCGATAAATCTGGTATTAATATTTAGCACGTCGTAACAATGATATTTCAGTTCTCGAGATGTGAAGGAATACCAAAGATGTTTTTAGGTACGCGAAAGCTAGTCGAGATGCGGTAAACCAATGAGATTGCCGCGGTGGATTCAATGTTATACCACATTGTGTAGTTCGTCAAAATCCTGCATCTGAGAGAATGCGCGTGAACAAGAATCTTGCAGCTGATACTTGCAATTTTTTTTCACATTTCGCATATATTATAATTTATATTTTAAAAATAGCTTGCAATATTTTGCAATGAAATACGTGTATCTGCATCGCACAGACGTCCATGCAAAGCATTGATACTGTTTGTAAATTCTATTTTTGTTAATACCGATTCTATTGTCTCCAATTTCAATTAGAGGATTAGATTGGAGACAATTAGAAATAATAGGTGTGTACATCTTTAATATGTATTTCACGCGTAACAAAAAGTTATAACAATTTTTTATGTACGCATTTAATTGAGCCTCTTATATAACAGGAGGCCAGTATTATTTGAATTCGCGCCATTTTGCAATGTAATTTCGGTGGATATAAGAGCACTATGTGCCGCGGGGTATACAGTGCGGCCCATTTGTTACACACGACAAAAACAATGGCGCTATCACCATCGTCGCTTGAATAAATAATCACGCTTCCAGTTCTGCACAAGTTCCACCACCGCGAAATTGAGTGGCTTCATTAATGAGTACCTAAACGAAACAATAGACTTTATCTCTATTGCCACACATAAAGGAACTTTTGGCCAGTTGCATCAAAAACTCCATCAAATTCTCGTTAACGAATGTTAAATTGATGATCCACTAGTTTTTAATGATTCGTTCAAAAGAGGAACGATTTTATTATCCTCAATTTTAACGGACATTTTTTTGGTAAATGAAAAATGTGTATTTATTTCTGCCTTAATTAAAATTGATGAAAATAAATATCTCACAGGATCTAAAATAATATAGTCATTAAAAAACGATTTTTATCATAATATAGTCGTTAAACAATAAAGTCATTAAAAACGGTATAAAACAAAAAGAAATAATTTAAAACTTGATATATCTGTTATCCTACATAAGACACACTTTACAAAGAAGCAATATTATTGATATCTGTTCTACACTTGAATCGTTTATAAAAAACCTATAAAAATCATTGATCCAATGCTGTAGCATGTGGGAACAGTTAATATACTAGCGTTAGTACTTTTTGCATTATAATAATTAGATATAGACTTGTCATCTGGTATGTCAGGTATCTATCTCGTTTTTAATAACTATTTCCATACGTGATGTGAAAATGGACTATATCACGCTTCTCTTACGAACGCAGAAGACTTCTATAACGATGTTTATTACGTCGACCGATATTTCTCAATAGGATTTAGTAGGTCGCGTAATGCTTATTAATAACGCAGTTGAAGGATGTTAAGTTTCAGAAAATATGGATGATCTTTTAGAAATAATAAAAATAGAATTATAGATTATTTAATAAATATTAACACTTAGGAAATATGCATCCTATATTTATAAGCATATATAAGATATTTTGCGAAGATTATCTCTTTTTCTCTTTTCGTCAGCATAAATATTATAAGATCAACAAGGAAAACTTTTATAACGTTCGATAGGCGTTTCGATGAAGTATCTTAAAGTGGTTCTACTCCATTGGCCGTTTCAGTTTCTTCCTGCACTTGAAACATCCGCGTTCCACTTGAACGCACCTGGCTGCTCTTATCTTTTCATAAGGACCCTCCGAAAATCATCCATCGCAACTTTCGCATAGAAGTTCTTTAATACGACCGTCATATTTTCTAAATTATTACTAACTCTAAATAAGGTAAAATATTTTTTATGAGAAATTAACAACTGAGCCTTAAAAATAGATAATTTAGTTTATTATATTTGCAAAAAGTGTATTAATCATGTTCAAATTAGTTCATTTTACATACTGCAAAATATCATTTTCAGCAGTAGGTATATTTTATCCAAAATTGTGAGCCTTATTTTAATCTAAAATTTAATTTGCACATTCTCTATTGGAATAACAATATGAAAGCTAAAAATACGCTAAAATAATGGAATACGCACAAAACAATTTTTTTCCTTATTGTTGTCAATATTTCGAAATAATTTGATATTATAAAAGTTTGAATCATAAAAACTTTGAGAAATTATGAAAAAATCAATAATTTCACGATATTCTTATTGTATTAATGTAATGGAAATAAAAATGGTACATAATAATAAAAAAATTGTAAATTATATAAAATATTGAAAAAAGTTTGACACTATTTCGGTATTGTATGTATGAACTAGCAAAATTTATATCAGAGATATAAATATTTAAAACGTCACTGTTACAAGTTGACTTGAAGTAGGCTAAATGGATCAACTGGCGAAGGTGCTGGCGTTGGGTTGCGTCATGTCGCACTGTGTGGACCAAGTGGATTTCATGGTGCCTAATGTTATTACGGGTAATCTCGAAAGCTCAGGAATAAACCTCTGGGACATTCATGCTGTGTTGAAAATTCTGCTTCACAGAAGGAGGTTTGCAAAACGCATCTCACTATTCATTTCTCTGCGCGACATATCAGTAAAGACAAGTTGGCGAACGACACACAAGACAGGACAGTTAGGATAAACCATATACGCTGACCTGACGTATTATGGTATAAAATGGACTTCCGCGTTGAATGACGTTTTAATGTATGTACGTAAGTCGTATATCAAAGGAAAAGCAGTGGCAAAGCGTTCATGGATATCTTTCAGCGGGGATTCCACCGGAAGCGTGAAATGAATAAACGTCTATATATTATTTTCGTAGTGTGAACAATGCGCGTACGCGCCCTTTTCCGCACGAGTTATTCGATATTGCGGCGTGAATGGCGAAATGTCAATGTGTAATGTCAAGAATATATGACTCGCATATTTTCGCGATACTCGCGTGTATTTTTGTATTGTAGGAAATATGCGTTTTAACACATCGGCTTCCTTCCTTTTGAGAACAGCTCTGAGCTCGTATACATATATCTCCAAAATAATCCACACACACACACACACACACACACACACACACACACACACACACACATTTTTTTATTTTTAAGTTACAAAATATTGTGTTAATTACGAAGTATTGTTTCAGTTTCATTTCGTCAACGCATTCTGTGCCGCATGGGTTATCCACGCTGGATTTTTATTCAGACCATTTGATATTTTGATTAAGAAAAGCATAAATATATATATATAAATAAAATGAATTTTATGATTAAAAATTAAATATATATATATATATATAGAGAGAGAGAGAGAGAGAGACCATGCGTAGATACATAATTATGATTTGTGAGTACGGGTTTTCTTTTTTACAATAATAATTTTTTTAATTTTTAATCATAAAATTCATTTTATTTAATAAGTATAGTAAACACAAACAAAAATACCGTGAGTAACCAATAATCCAGGCGTGGTAAAATAAATTACAAAATTGGCGTGGAACGGAACATTTGTTAATATAAAAAATACAGCAAACAATATCCATTAAACAAATTAATTAACTAGTGTTTTAAGAAAAATCTAACTAATTTATCTAATATATTTATTGAACTGAATTTTTTATTTCAATCTCACGTAGGATATTATAACGTAGGATATTATAATGTAAACACAAATGCGAATGAAATTTGATTAGCACAGGTATACAAGTTGGATATACAAAATATGTAAAATATTTAAACACGTGCTCCCCGTGATCGATAGGATGGCACATTACTGCATTAGTTCAATAAATTTGATTACACAAATTATATTATATTGTCAAATAATGCTGTGAAAAATATTCAGTAATCACACAGTTACAATTATCAAATATACTCGTCAAAATTGCGATAAACTTATAGATAAGTATTATATAAGATGTTGAACTTAATTCCTGCCGCTCGCTACTAGAGAGTGCTGGCTCCAACGCTAACGAGTTTCGACGATGAAGTCATATGTCTTTTGTAGTTTAGACATCGCTGAAAGTGATTCAATCCTCACAGGTTAAATTTCTCGACGCCAAAGAGATTTTCCAATCGATTGAAAATGATCATCCGTAGCCAACAATCGACGCAAAGTCATTTTGTTGCATGATAACGCTCGACCGCATGTCGCGAAAAGCGTGAAGCAGACACTTCTAGAGCTTGAATGGGAAGTTCTCCCGCATCCAGCGTACTCTCCAGACTTGGCACCGTCGGATTACCATCTCTTCCAATCGATGCAACACGCACTTACGGACACACACTTCCAGTTACAACGAAGTCCAAAAATGGGTGGATGAATGGATCGCCTCGAAAGACACCGCGTTCTGCCGTCGTGGGATTGCCCTGTTGCCAGAGAGATGGAAAAAAGTAGTAGAAAATGGAGGAAATTACTTTAATTAAGGTTCATTCATCTTCTCTTCGAAACAAATCAATTTTGGAGACGAAAAAACGGCAGGAATTAAGTTCAACACCTAATATAAGTGCTCTGATTTCACATCAAAGCTTAAATGTGTAAAAACAATTAAATAGAACAATTAGAAAATTAGTATAGTAATATTTCATAATGAATAATTTATGTAATATCTATTAGGTCATGTATTATGGAATGATTCAGAATGGTTTTCGATCGGAATTTTTTATTCTGTTTTCTCTAGAAAATACAATATATAAATCAAGGGAATAATTTGAATCAAATCTATTCCGAATAATTTTATAATACGTACTTAGTTAATGAAAAGAAGAAGTTAATAGCAAAGAAGGACTTCAAAAATATAAAAATTCCTAAAAAAAGAATGTTTTTATAATTCGATAGATGAACTTGTTATTTCGCATATGCAGTGCACAAACTGTAGACTGAACGATTTATGAAACTCGATGAATTTTTTGATTTATTTAATTGGTCGATCATCGAGATTTCATCATCGAATATCGGCTATCAATGAGTGGTTCACGGAAGTTTATAGGAGTGAGAATACTAATGAATGAAGTAAACCATTGGTAATTAAATTTTGGATATTACGCTCACATTATGTACCATGTTGCACAACATTGATCAATTTTAAACTTGCTTCTGCTTTGTACGTTGAAACGCAAAATATGTTTCGGCATTCGACAGTTTTTACAAATATACGAGTGCAGCGTCGTGCACAAGTCAAACGCGTCGATTGTGTTCTTTGATAGACAAAAGAATCATCAACCAATGAATAGATCGTATGACGCATATATTTGTTCTTCATACAGTCGTCGATACCACACGCCACTTCGTACGTGCAATTGTTGCTCCGACTTCATGCTTTTAACCGACACATACATGACGACAATGCATCGGCTGTAAAAATTTCGCCGTGTGGTTTCGCGGCTTTACGGCATAGTGATCGATACAGTTATTGTATTCGACACATTCCGCATAGTAAACTGATTTTAACGAAACTGTGTAGCGTTGGAGGCATTGTGTATGTTTCTGAATAGGAATGTCGACATTATGCAAAAGACGTTTATAGAAGACGTGAATATTGATAAATTCACATTTTACATTGTGAATTGATAAAAAAATTAATTGCAAGAAAAAAGAAGATGCAATAATTCGACAACTATCTATTGGCGATGTCATGCATGTACAAAGAGAATTTTTGTTTCTTTTTTTGATACTTTTATATATTCTTTTAGTACTTTTTTTTAAATTAATTTATAATACATAATTGGACGTTTTATGCTTGAAATTAACGCCTGTGACCAGTTAATTTTCATATAAATCAACATTTTAGGAATAAAATTTCGTTTATAATACAAAAAATTAGAAAAAAACAGGGTTGGCAAAAAATGTTTTTTTTTTTTAAAAACAAAACATTCATTTTTTAAAACATAACCTACTTTGAATGTTACATACGTGTTTTAAACAATATTATTTAAAAAATATGTTTAAAACACATTTAAAACATGATTTTTACTAACCCTGGCAAAAAGCAAACCATGATAAAAAGTAAAGAATAAACACAATCACAAATCCTAGATATAATAAAAGCTTTACAAATTTTAATTTTAACAATTTCGTACAATGATTTAATCTGTAATTTCTCTATACGGAAAGAATGATTTTGCTAAAGTATCTAAAAATTTAGCTAGATCTGAAAATAATTTTGTTGGATTATCAAAATAGTTACGTAGAAATCCTAAGCATGATGAGCAATGCTACAAAAAATTTTGGCATTCTAGCGATCAATTTCAGCATTTTACATAATTATTTTAATAGTGCAACAAAATTATTTTCAGATCTGTAACTAGCTACATTTTTAAATGCTTCAGCAAAACGGTTTTGTCCGTGTAAATACAAGTAAACTCATCACCGATCAAAAATATTTAGGCAACAAAAGACGAGTTAATATGGTATATGTTCCGGTTAATAATGAGTTAAGAAATTTTTCGAAACAGAATAAATATTATATATAAGCTATCAACATATTTAAAGAAAGATTTAATTATAATTAAAATTAAAACGATGTTACGTAATTGATTTGAGATTCTCGGCAATTCGTCAGCACATTCGTTGTGAACGAGCATTTATTCTTTCGGCAATTAATTATTCGGCGTTAGCTGGGAAATAAATATTCGAGGCTAACAAATTAAATTCACTCGCTTCGAAGGTTCGCGATTCTTATAAGATCGAAAACTTTGAATTCGCTTTTGTTTTGCCTCTCCGCTTCTTTGGTTTCTGCCAAGAAACGAGGATCTTCTAGATTCCCGACGCGTTTTTCAGTCACATCCATTCGATTAATCCTTGCCGGGCCGGCAACGAAGAAGGCGATGCTAAATCGCTTTAAATTGCTACGAGTTACCTCGAGCGGCGGTTCCAACGATCTACTTTCCTTCTCGCCCCCTTTGCATTCCATTCACCAGCGAACCAACGTCTTATCGACCTTAAAAGCAACATCCATCCTAGTTATTATTCTGGGTCTACGCGAAAGCCCGCGGATTTAAAACGGCCGTCGCGCGGCAAAGGAACAAAACGTAGCAACTACAGAGAGGAGATCAGCAATTTTTATCAGCCGGCTCTGAGACCAGGGTTTACGCGGCAAATTGCACCATTCTTCATTCCATTCGCCTTATTTCTGCTATCAAGATTTAACAGAGAAGTAAAGGAATTACGAATTTAAGTACTCCTTTGACTATAATAAGTCAATCGTGCGCGCGTATTTTGGCGATTGAGGAGATTCTCCACTCTTTTCACATCATATATACAAAGATTTGATCAAATATTGAGAATAAGTTTGTAATTAATATGTAGGCATTTCTGAATTTTTTCAGATTTTTTGACCGTATAGTTTTCTTTAAACAATTTTCATAGATTAAATTCTTATGAGAAGGAGGATTTTAAGAAACTTAATTGTAAATAAAGTATAAGAATTTTGAAGAGTTGTATGTGTGGATATAAAAGAATGGAGTTTAAAAAATATTTTGAAATTAAAAAAATGTTTCATTGTCATGTAAGAGTTGAAGTGTAAATTACTCAATTATCTTTAAGTATGATGTCACACTAATAAAACGTTGTTTCCACCAGAATTATCAATATCTAAATTAAACTTAAATAATTACAATAAAAAATTATTTTCAATACTTTCCAGATAAATATTTATTTATATTATCAAAAACGTTTCTTAATAACAAATTACAGTTTTACTGTTTAAATTTTATTCGTTATTTATTTATTAACTTTTATTAACTTTTATTAATTTTTATTATTTATTAACTTTTTAGAAGATGACAATAGCATTTTGTATCTTTGTGTTCTTATATTAAGATAAGAAAATTTTGTAATTCTCCTCCACTTCTTTAAGCTGAAGAAACTCCTTAAAATGAAAAACAGCGTTATATCTCAAAATTAGCAGTTTAATAACGTTAATGGATAGAAAAGATGTAAAAGTGCAGTGACATTTTCATCAAGAAAAGTTGAATTTTAAATTGGCAGAAAAATATTTTAAGAAATTATCTCATGCGTCTTTAATATTTCATTAAAAATCCAGCTCGTTCATTGAAAAACCAATCGTCAATTCAACGAATCATTATTTCTAGTAGGTGGATGCATGTCCAATTAAATAAAATCAAGAAGAGATATTTATTCAACAATAGTATTTTACGTTATTTTTCACTACAGAAACAGTTTTTGCTGAAATATTTACAAATTTAGCTAAAAATACAGATCTGAAAATGACTTCGTTTGGATCATGAAAATAATTATGTAACGAAATCCATATTTTTAAAAATATTTCTCGCACGGAATGCTAGAGATCCGAGTTCAACTTTCGGCCGAGGTAATATTTTTCGCAATAAATAAATTTATTCACGGATTTCTAGCATATTAGGATCTCTCTAATAGATGCTTATTCAGCATAAAAAATTTAATTGTAATATTGGCTGCATTCAGCAGAAAAAGTAATTTTGCAGCTGTTATAAAATTCTTGAATATTGGAATGATTGCTTGATACATTTAGATCCCGTGAGGAACTAAAGGCAAGACCAATCATATTAAAGAATTTTACAATAGTTGCAAAGCTGCTTTTTCTGCTGAACGCAGCCACCATTTCAGTAGTTTAGCTGTGTCTTTAAGTCCGATAAAAATTTCGACGCGCAGTTCGAATGACTACAAATATGCACACATGTACATATATAGTATATATATTATATTAATTCACATTGAATTATTTGAGTATTAAAAGATCTAGCTTTGACCGTTATAGCCATTATTTCCTATTTCCTATTGAGTTTTCAAATGTACGAACCAATAAGATTCTTATTGTTTACATCATTTTGACTCGTCTGTGAAGAGCTTTGCCGCGTTGTTTGTTTTGACTCGCGCGGTCTTGTGTATTAGCGCCTGACGTGGCGGCGCTTCGTGACAGTTGCGGGAATCGCTTTGTGTTCGTGTGCGTTTGTCTTTGGCCAGGTGTTCTCATGCAGGCGTATCCCGGGAAACACTTTACGAGCGGGTGTCGGATCGTTACGTCGCATCAATCGATGTAGTGTCTAACTAATCAAGTGCAATCGCGATCAATTACGTCTCTCGACATTCGTGACTGTCGTTTCGTGTCATTTCGTCATTCGTTACTTCGAGTTGAGTCGATATCCACGGAAGCGACTTCCCTTATGGTAATTTAACGTTTAAAGTATAGATAAGTAAGTGGGGTGCTCAGAACAATGCCCAAACAAATTTTATTTTTATAGTTACATTTTTTAATAGTAAGATAAAATATTTACGTATCGATACCTAATACTAGTAATATTGTATTGCTCAATCAATAATATTATTTTTATGTAACTAAGCATTGAATAATAGTATTTTTAATAGTCAAAATGAGCTAGTATTAATCACTGTCTTTGAATATTAACCCAACACAGCTTCCATCAACGTTGTTGTAACGTTACAATGTTATAGGGTAGAACGGGGCTTTCTCGTCCATTTTTCGCGATAATGTTTATGTTTCTGAACAGCAGTTGATTATTTAAAGGTGTTGTGCTTGTGCTCTCAAGAAGCAATCATGATTGTATAATGTAATTATAAGCACGTCACTGCAAAGAGATATAGTGTTTGCTATCGTAAATTTTCGTTATTACTTTCTCAAATTGAAACTGACGAATAGCCCCGCTCTACTCTGGAATGTTGTAATGTTACTGCAACATTTCTGGAATGATCTGTGTTATATGGGAAATTAGTGAGTATCCATTAAATTGGATTTCTGTAGGGATTGTGCCGGTATGCACGCATATATTACTTCAACGAGCTTAATTTTGTATTATTCACGTTTGGCACGGGGAGCATACCTATACGGATGAGGGGGTAACCACTTAATGTAATCGTGGGACAGAATCTTCGAAATTATTATAAAATATTTATGTATAATATCTGATATAATTACATATGCAACTACGAGAAATAATTGTATAGATAATATTAAATAAAATCGTATATTTTAGCAAATGACTTCATATGCAGTGAAAAAAATTATTTGTAATCAGATGAAATCATATATGAAATATTTCAGCTAGTGGTGACCCCCTCGTATACGGACTAACAAATTGATCGAGATGTGAGCAATCGGGATGTTAACAATTTAACATTTTTCGAGAAAGCTCGCGTTGGCAGGAAGCAACCTGCTACTTCGAATTTTCACATTCACGAAATACGAGTGAGTGTTAGTAGCGTCGCGCGAGTCGCTGGGACGATCGTGATAAATGTAACGTGTGTTGCATTGTTTGCTCGTCGTCAGTGTGATACACCTGCAATAAACGTCGGGAGTGTCGTGTGGAATGACATGTTCGTCAATCGGCGCGTCGCGTCGCGTTAATTAGCGTTAGTGTAATTAGGCCATGTGCTTTCGGTTGGTCGCTCGAGTATATCTGACAATGCGGAGCAATCGGCGAATGTGCTTAATGGCTGCGCATGGGTAAACGAATAAAAAAATTCCTTTCTGTTTCACTCATTCGCACGTAAGACTAATTGCTCATTTAGACGAACTTTGAATTCTCTTGAAGTACACACATTTTCAAAGCAAAATTTGTTCTAAAAGAAGTCTTACCCTTCTTGATGAAAAGTTTTTTTTACAAGAAAACAGACTGCTTTTCATTTAGTAACACTAGTCGACATAAACACATTCTATCTTTCTTTCCATTCAGAGAGTAACAAAAATAGAATGACACTTGTGTTGACTTGTGTCACCAAATGGAAAATACTCGCAGAGAAATGTCACTCTCTGATTTTGATGAGTTTTTAATATGTTTCAATCTAGACTAAAATATAACACGTATGTTTTTTCTAAGTATACCCGTACGAAATTTTAGGGGATAAAACACCTAAGTGATTAGTACTTAATTCTTAACGAATATCGCTAAGATATCGTCTAAACCTAAGAGATGGAAAAAAACCTTTGTTAAATAAAAATTGAATGATTTCAGAAATACTTTATAATAATAGTTAATCTTGCGTGTGAACCGCTGTTTTTCACTAACGTCGTGTAAACCGTCATTTATGCTAGGATTACATTTTTCTTAATGAATTAGTTGTGAAAATCGGAAAATTTTTTTATTGTTTTATATTTCTATTTTGCATTCTAAACGTATTTTTTTGAACTCAGATATTATATTGTTTTTTTTTATGTAGCAAAATACAGAGGGAAACGTAAAAATTTTTGATGTATTTAAAAAAAAATAATTTTGCAATGCGTTGGAAGAAAAAAAATCTGCCTAGATTGACAGAATTTCTTGAGAGATGACTCTTTACGAAAAAAAAGTGTAGAGATGCTCAAGAAAAAATAACCTAATTATTTTGAAAAGTAAAAATTGTTATTTTTTGAATACCAAAATAAAGCAATTTACAAAAAAAAATTAATTAATTCAACTTTTAGTCGAAAAATTGTTCATTTTACATTACAAAAATATGAAATAATGTTATACAAAGAAATTTGATAATATTATGAAAAAATTGTTGAGAGAGAAGATTCAAAGGAATTGTCTGTATTGGCACTTTATACGGCGTCTAATGGCTCAGAACATTCTTAAAGTCCGCCTCACTCTTTGAAGGTTCGCCATGAAATATTTCGATTTCTCTTGATTGTAAAAGTCGTTCAATTTCTTCGCTGCACCTAGTATCTCCTAAGGTGCGTATGGACTGCATATATAAAAAAAACGCACTCCCTTATTTTGATTACAACGTATTAAAAGCTCACTAAAGATTCCTAATATTTCCTTGATAGAATTCTTCATATAATTATTCAGAATTTGTATACAAATTTCAGAATTTCTGTATCTATAATTTTATAATTTTTTAGATTTCTCCGATTTTTTATATAAATTGAAATAGATACTTTTTAGAAGTATTGAGAAAATTTACATTTTTTCTAAAATTCTTCACATATGTAGGTATGTGAATTCTGATGTATTCTAAGATTTTTCTAAAATTTTTCATCCTATTATTTCCGAAGAAAACTTCTAAAATCTGAAAGTTTAAGATATCTTTTTTTAGAAGTCATAAATTTTAATTATAATAAATTCTTAAAAATGAGATGAAATTCTTAATTATAAGATATTATAAAAATTTTTTCTCTCTGATTTTTGTTTATTTTTTAATGCAATGTTTGTAATGTATTTTTGTATATACACTGAAAAAAATGCATGTAATTTTACATAGAAATTGCATGTTTATGACTGGAAAATTACCTAAATATGATTGGAAATTTACTGGAAATTGTAAATTTCCAATCATATTTATGTAATTTAAGTAATTTTTAATAATTACATGCATTTTTTTCAGTGTATCGCAGTATTCGAAAAAGCAATGATAGCACATCCAGTCGGTGAGTGAATACATTAACTTCATGACAAATTGTCCTATTTATGTAAATAGACGTGTTGATTTTTCTTCGCAATTTGTTAACATTTATATTTATCAAAATACCGTACGATTACACGATCAGCTATTTTACCGCTTTACGCAACGCGCAACGCGACACCATCATTCATAGCAAAATTCCAGGTATATACAACGATATTTTTCTAACCCATATTCACAGCGAGATCCACGCGCGTGTGTCATGCTTTGGTATCATGTTCACATTTATGTTTTGAAACTACCTCCGTGTTTGCGCATAGAAGTTCGCTTTAATCCTGTAAGCACTGTTGCTTTAACTTCATTTATAAATGCATAAGTTATGTGCATACGTATGAATTTCAAAGATTTTTCCTTCTATGATTTATTTTTTCTAAGGGTATCTAGAATGTCTTGGACAATTTATATGCAAATACGCAAGTTGTCTAATGCAGATTATATGTATATAGGTACTTGTGTTGCGATCACATGTAGTGTAGGACATTAAATATTTTTTTATTTGAATCTCTACACACAGAAAAAAATATTATTCTGTTGCCAAGAAAAGTAATTACACAATTTATTTTTCTTCTTTCAAATAATGATTAGTTTCAATAAAGAATACTTTCTTGCTACTCTCTAAATCTGAATCAGTGGATAGTCGCTAATTACCCAGTAGCATACTTGGCACTAATAATCAGTGAAGTTCAACTAAAAAAGAAAGAATATTTGAGCATTATTTGACTAAAATACTGATATTTGCACGTTAATTTTAATCTTCCAATATCATATTCATTAAATTTAACAACTAAAACAAGATTAATTAGATCACATAATAAAGATTAGCTAGGTTAGGAATCTCACATTTAATTCACTGATTATCAGTGGCATACAGGTCAGTGATTATCCACTGATTCAGATTTAGAGAGTAGTAATCTTAAAATGTACTCGTCACAAGTTTTAGAAATACTCAATATCATATACTCAAAATAAGAATTTATTCTCTTTTGAAGTATATTATAAAATTTTATCGAAGAAAA
>NW_017256436.1:4133231-4144782 GCF_001594055.1 Mycetomoellerius zeteki
ATGTTTTTTCATATAATATTTATCTTAATTATTTTGAATTAATAAATGGCGTATAATTATTTCATTTCCATGTAATCTCCTCAAATATTAATAATATTAAACTAAATAATAAAAAAGAAATAATTAAAAAAAATAAAAAATGATAAAAAAAATAATAAAAAGATAGTTAAAAAATTAATAATATTAAACTGTCAGTAGAAGCATGAAATTAAGAATGGTTACAGTAGGAGGTATATCGTTAGCAATGACTCGACCACAAGTGTGCGATTAGCTCAGCGTATATGTATTAGGCTTAAGGATCGTAGGTTCTAGGGATCTTAAGTTCAATCTTGCGGTGCGATGCGTTTTTCAATAATTAATTACAGTTAATTACAGAATATAGGTATGCGAAACAGTAAAAATATAAATTGAACTGAAAAAATAAGTAATAATAACAAAAAAATTTTTTCGTTAAGATGTAACCGTAACCTTTTTATTACAAGTAAATATGATACTTGATTCAAACAAAGGAAGAATTGTTCTTAAGAAAAAAAGATATCTTTGTTAAAACATATGGTTCTCTTCCATCGATTCTATATAATAAATAAATCGAATTTTTGGTTCAATTTAATATTCTTGATTGAAGTATTAAACTTTCTAGGATTCAGAATATATTTTGAATAAATTTAACGCTTGTGATGAACTTATGATAGACTTGCGGATATATGAACATTTAAAATACTTGAAAGAAGTCATTATTACTTGCGTACAGTATATCTTTTTCTGCGTGTATGACTTATATTAATTTAAATTGACATAAGAGAATATTTGTCACGTATTACTTAAAATATCTTGCTTGAAAAAAATATCGGATCTTGTTGTAGGTATGGCATCAGGATCTAGTTAATCTAACATTTTCGACTTTTATGACCTTTTTCGATTTTCTTTTGCGATTTTCGACTTTTTATATTTTTTAATTTGCTTTTTTTAATAGAGAATTTAGTAGTTGATTATCATATAGCATTATGGGAAAATACTGGAATAATTAACAACATTGCACACGAAGCACGCGTTTAACGTTTCGCAATGTTTCCACACAGTGGATTACCAGGAACGTAAAAAGAAAAATAATTAAACGCGAACTGTGCATGTCTGCTGCTTAGCATTTAAATGGTTCGTATGCGTTGCATGCATCGCGGTATTCAAATGTGGAATGCGAGCTCGCAGTTTCATTCAGTCCCGTCGTGAATATTGAGAATGATGATACGACAGTACAATTCGTTTCCTTCTTTTTTTATATATTTCATTAATCACATTTTTTCCGTCATTGAGAGCATTTATCACGGTTTATCATGTGCAATGCAGCACATCTATTTGCAACCGACACATTCGGGTCCCTTAGGCTTAACCATTGCGGGATTGTAACTAATGTAACACGAACACACACGCACATTGCGAAGAGCCGTTTGCATCCATTGCATTAACCATTTCAGTACCAAGGCTTTGATTATACTGTAACTCATTACATCTGTTGGCGTCCGTCAGAAACAGATCACGTCGAACATTATCAGATATATCGCACAGTTATATCGCATCAGCGCGTTGAGCGTTTGTAATTTCACTGTAATAACCATAACAAAACATAATACATAACATAATCGAGAAGATAAAATTGCAATAATTATATTGAGATATTTAAGAAAATTCTTAATTTTTTAAACTCGGTTTTAAATAGTACGAAATAAATAAATAAAGGTATTAGGCGAAATATAATCTGATGGAACATCTTTTTCGGAGATAGAAAAGTCCTTTTTGTACTCCATTAATTTTTACAGTTTAAAATAATTATTTATTTTTGCTTTCGCAGACTTAGATCTTTCGAACAACTTTTCGGTGCTCCCTTAAAATTAATGTTGCTCTCTTGAATCGAAAACGACAGAAACACCCGTTTGCGTATATGCAAGCGTGAGAGGCATCGCGTACGATTTGAGCCGCTGTACAAAGTGGTCTGTGCCAGCTGCTGCCGAGGAAAATACGCGCAGTAAATGTCACGACAGGAATCCGGTAGAATCGAAACGCGCGCCTGCTGCCGCTACAGGACTTCGAACAAATAATGGCCGAGCTGATGGCACGCCGGTTTCGATGTAGGAAATTTCTACTGCAGTGTTATAAGCGGATTGTATGTTACCGTACTGTACATCGAATGTACACACCGACTTGAGCTAGAATAATTGTTTTAGGGAGAGTGAAATTCTCTGACTGTCTCTAACGATCTCCAACTATAATTGATGATTTAATTTAGTTGCTACCGAAGGTGGCTTTAATAAACTTGTAGAATGAATATAAATTCTATGAGACTAGGGAGAATAACGATCAATTATATTTTCTTCGCAGTATTTGCTTTACAAGTATATATAGCTATACAGTTCAAACAGATTCTATCACTTCTTTGTCGAGTAATTTCTCTTTCATAGCCAGATTGTACGTTGCGCAAGTGTGCAAAGCAAAGAGAATACTCGAATGTAGACTCCTTGACGATAATCCAATAATACGTTGCTGACAAGTTAATTAATGACTATTGGCGATTACGTACACAGCAGAATACACATTCAAGACTAATTTTGCACTAGTAGAACGTAACATTTATTGATTGTAAATATCGATCGATAATTATGGGACGCATACGTGTCGCACATTTATTGTTTTTCGTTCGGTATAAAATAGGTACTTATTTATTTTCGATCGACGATAAGATGTTATTGCCGTAAATTTCGCGTCATGTTATGAAAAACAATATTCGGTGTAGGGTAGCAGAGTGTCTACAAAGTGCGCGAGATTGCAAATTTTAGCCACTTTCGCAAATACGTTTCCAATGTACTCGTACTGTTTGCGCACGTGAATGTTTATTCTGTAGAAAGACTATAACGGTCTAGCCCAGAAAAAATACGAATATATTCGAATTTTCCAGGAGATCAATATCGTTCATGCCGACATAAACATCGTATGACCACGAAAATACTCGGGAAATTGGTGGGCAATGTACTTGTCGACAGCGGACCAATGCACATTCTTTTCTACTTGATATATTATATGTATAAATCTTCGTGTTACAGATTTTCTACAGTAATCTGTTATTAAAAAAAGATTTTTTAATATAACAAAATTAAGAATTAGTTTATAGTTGCTAAAATATATTTACAGATTCTTTTATTATTTATTTTATAAATTATTTTATTATATAAGATTATTTTTGTAAAATGAAAATAAAGTTCATAAAGTGAGAATCGAAATTGAATAAGATTAAATATTGCAAAATTCATTGAAGAAAATAAATATATTTCCCAATTCATGCAGAAAGAAAATTTTTGTTGGTATTACCATACTACGAGTTTCATCAAGAAGACCTTCCGAAATATGCAGATAATATTGAAAATCTATAACATACGTAATGTGCGCTATAGATTTTTAGTATTGTTGCCTTTGAAAATGCAACCTAAATTGCTTCGTTTGTGACTAAAACTTAATCTACGTGTATGTCAAGGAGATCCTATTGCATCTTGGGGGAATTGCATGTCGCATTGATGAGGCTAGTTTGCTAGACATAGCAGTAAGATAATAGCATGCAAGTCCGGATTAATACGCATTAGTCCGTCTCCGTGACATTATCAGAATCATCGTCATTATATTGCTTAGCTCGCAAAATTATGACATCCACATTTCCGGTATCACATTCCGTACTACATTTTCAGTACAATTTTAGAAGATCATATTCATCTCTGAAATTAATTATTAATTATATTAATAAAATTAATATAAGAACTTATTAACATAAATTTAGAATGTATATACAGTATTATTAAAAGTATTGACATAAATGTCAACAAACGACAAAAAACTTATGATGTATTTTAAATTCAGATTCAGTTTTGTGCAAAAGTATCGTTAAAAATAAATAGTTCAATTTTTAAATTTGTATTAATCGGCCACAAATCTGCATTTAGGATACAATGTAAACTATACTCTTTTAGATGTTTTTAAATATTTTATTCATAGTAACAATAGTTTAAATAATAGAGCACGATCGATCGTGGAAAGAAGCTTTTTGTGAACGCGTTGTGAGCTTGAAAAAGAACGAGTGCACATCAATTTTCCAACCTAAATGAAATAAGAAATTGATGGATGATGAAAACGTCCATGTTCAATTGGTGCTAGGATTCACTGGATAAATTCTTTTCGCCTTTAGAAAATTTATCTTTTCCATGCTTCCATTTTTGTTACAAATTTAATTACATTACTGCAATACGATGAGAATGAATTATGATATGAATCGTGATGATTCTTAGGTACAATAATAACTAAACGTAAATCAATTTTATTTCTTTATTTTCTTTTAATATCCTCATATAAATAAATTACAAACTAATTGATTTATGCTTTTCAAGTTATTAATTCTTTGTGGGGCGGCGACTCTCCTCTCTCCCCGTTTGAGGTCACCCTTTTTATTTTATAAACTGCTCGTCCAATCTTGGCCTATGACGTAATTTGACAATGCTTTATTCAAATCTGAAGTTAAAAATGAAAAATTCAAAATGGTAGTTTCATTATGATGGACAGAAAAAATAAAAATAAATAATTTGATTATTATAAAACTTGGTTATATGGAATTTTTAATTGCGGAGTAACATCAAGTTTACAGTTTCGCTTTATTTGAAGCTCATCAGTGCTATGTAAATAGTGCTGATTGTCAAACTTTCAAACTCTGATTCATTGTTCGGAAAAAAAAAAACATTAGAACGAGACTAGTCATTTTTCGTAGTTTTTTGAACGCTAAATACGAATCCAGCTTTTAAATCGTTTCACAATTTTGAGAAATTTTCATTTAAAGTTGCAAAAATGGCTATTTTTACATATTTTATTATATTATAACTAACTATATTTTGCGGTGTATTTATACACAATTAGAGGGTTAAATTAGAATTTTAGATTCTGAGAGCAGAATATATTGAACTCAACGATTCCGAAAATCTTTAGAAAGTATAACGATTTTTTATTTTGTTAAAAAGTTTTAGTCCTTAAAAAGTTAATTATGGAAACAGGTGAAGTATACAAACCGATTTCTGTTGATCTAAAATGTTCATAATTAATAATTTAATTCTATGCATAAAATTGATTTAGTTTTAAAATCTTCATTTATAATTAAAGAAAATTCTTGAAATGTGGCTATAATTTTGAATGAAACATTCAAATTTTTTGATCAAAAGAGATTTAAGTTTGAGAAAGTTAAAATTCTCTCTATTTGGTCATTTTATTATAATCAGAAAATGTTTCCATGTAATTTCATTTCATCTCTATTCTTTCCGAATCGACCGGATTGTGGCTCGTTTCCTTAGATTTTACTGAACAATACATGAGTTACGTTACATGAGTAACGTTCAAATACAATTCTCATCGCATATAGTCATAGTTACTAAGTAAAGTTTCGTCGACGATTTTGATTTGATGTTTCGACGGTACTTGGGATGTTTTCAGCCGGAATTGTCGAGAACGAGAACGACGCGAAGTAATTATCGCGTATGACGAGAGTACATCTTAGTTTCATCAGCTTCTCAGTGACGAGGAGAAAGATGAAGTCAGGCGGTCGAGGACTCTCTTCATTGAGTTTTCTTATTCTACGCGTGCATGTAACCGTGTCTCCGGCACGAGCGGACTCGTCGCTCTTTAACGAAACGTATAATATAATATACCAACTCGACTCATCTTTGCGAACGGGTTAAGCCAGTCCACGCGGTGTACTTAAAGGAAGGATGAAGGGAATGAGTTACGAGTGATACTCGGAAAATATAACGATTCTCAGAACCAGACTCCGGATAACTTCCCTCGTCGTCGAGGGCTAACCAGATTGCACCGCGGTAGCGAACTGTGCTGAGAGAAAATGGAATGGCAAGCACGAGCTTTGCGGTGTGACTCGATTATTATTTCGGAAGTGTCGCATTGTCCTTAGGGTGCGTGTGACTTCATTCGCCTTTGCACGAGATTTTCGTGACTGTAACTAATTACGAGCAATGTATATTATACTTTCGTGTATCGAGCGAAGATGGAATATGTTTTATGTATCTTCGGGAAATAACTTCTATATTTGGATAGAATTATTGTTCACTCATTTCTCGATAATATATTTAAAAAATTATTTAACAGCCACGTTTAATATAAAATTATTTTAAAAGTCGTTTTAGGCATAGTTCTAAGCTAAGTAAGATTTTTTCTTGCCAAAATTATCTTCAAGTTTAATTATATGGTAGTTCAAAATGAGTTCTATTTGTAATCAACTTAGCCGGGTCCGATCATTTTTTTCTGTCTACATACCTATTTTAAACTTCATTTATTCTAGTGTTTAATTGTGTAATGTACACATACATTTTCTTGCACTCATTTATGAATAATTCCGTTAATAAATTACAGAGATTAGTAAAGAGCTAGACGAACACATCTTTCGTGTATATTTGTGTTCCAATTCTAAAAACTCTAAAAAAAACACACACACAAAGAAGTAGTTACAAGATTTTTTATTCATGTAATTTTTATATCAATGCAATTTTTATGTTGCATAAATCATGTAGTCAACAAGCAGAGTAGATAATAATTGAACAAATAGAGAAAGTTAGATATTTTATTAAATATATAAATATTAATAGTCGGTAACAAAGGTTCACCGAATTTTTTCTCATAAATTTTCGAATATGTAATTACTTTTCTCAAATGCTTCAACATTTTAAACGGAAGAGTTTTTTCATAAAGGTAGCAAACGGTGAGATGAGAAAATTCATGAATGTATAATATAGGGTCATTGAACTGAGAATGTCGACGTATGTGAATCGACACGGACTGGAAATCGTGTCGACGACCGTTAATCCTTCGAGGGTCGATCGATGACAAGTGGAAGCGACTTAACACTCGAAATCATCACCTCGTTCCCGTAATAAGTTCCCATCTCGAATGGTGAAACGTCTCGTTTCCGTTCGCAATTTCGCGAAAGTGGAGACGAAGCATTAAGTATTTCCCGTATTTAGGAGTATTTCTTCAGTACGCGCGCGGCCATCAGTTCGTAATTTATCATAATAACGTGTAGCAATTGACATTGAATGATAATGATGCCATTAGAAGAAATATTAGCAGGAATAAGAATTTATTGAATAAATAGAGATTATTAAAATAATAATAAAAATAGAGCATATATTAAGAATAATATTGAACATAAAATTAAGAAACTAAATTTAAAATAACATTACAATAACAAATATATAAATGTATTTAAAAAAACTCGTAAATGTTCGAATTTGAAATTGTTTTTTTTTTATTATTCGCAATATTACTTATTACATAAAACAGAAAATAATTATATACAAATGTAATGTTAACGTAAACGTAAAGGTTACCAATATATAAACTAATTATCATAAGCTGCAAACAGCAATTATAACCTTAAGAAATCACAGATGGAAGGAAATCATATTATTACATTCGTTACGTCGTTATTATGGCTGAAATAACAAATATTGGAATTCATCGCGGTTAACGATTGCTAAAACGGGGAAGTGGTGCGAGCCGCGCGGAAAGTAGTGATTCATAGGGGTGTAATATATGAACTTTATGTACTGGAAGCTGCCGCGGATTACAAATTGCACGACATTAGTCGGAGGATTTATGCATTTCGAAGCTGAGAAAAGGAGAGAGGAAGGGCAAAACTTCCCGTTTAATGTGCCACCGCGCTGGTTATAAGTCGAACGCAGGTAAAGGGAAAATTTCTCACCATAGATTGCGACCCGCGCTATTACAACGCAAGGGAAGACGGACGCCTTTGCATAACATTGTCGTAATTAACTTCCTGATTGCCCCGCGGTCGCCTCAACTCCAAAGGGGTCGCCTCCATCGTATGCCAGTATAGTTTACTATTCTCGAGGAAACCAGCTCGCATTAATTTACTTTGCCATAGATATCGGGATGTTCCGAAATGTCTCGAACACCCCTTTCAGGAATAGGATTCGGAACAATTGCGATTATTGAATTAGATGTTAATGCTGCGATAATCTTCAATAGTATAATTAATAATAATCGCCTTCGACAACGTCATCTATTAACCTTCTAGGGGCGAATGTTGCATATTTGCAACCTTCATTTTAAAATTAAATTCAGGATAAATTCGAGGTTAATTTGGGATCTGTGCAGATTAGTTACATTTAAGAATTGAAGATGAAAATATATGTAGCGTTGGATACTGTAAATGGGGTAAGATTGCCGAAATGGCATCATTTTTTACATAAAGGCTTATAAATCAGAAATTATAAAGAATATGCTTAAGTTTTTTTACAACATAATAAACTGCAATCTTTTTCTTTCTTATGTAATTTTTTCATAATTTTTTTGTATTATTATAACGTTTAAAATGAGGATTTTTTCAATATGGTGCAATTATTTAGGCGCAACGAGAAAATCCATTGCTTAAATTGCAGCATGCTGAGATAAAAGATGTAAGATATGTAAGAATATTAGGCAATGTGCGATTTAGAAAGTT
The DNA here is from genome assembly GCF_001594055.1 of Mycetomoellerius zeteki. Classification (NCBI taxonomy): domain Eukaryota; kingdom Metazoa; phylum Arthropoda; class Insecta; order Hymenoptera; family Formicidae; genus Mycetomoellerius; species Mycetomoellerius zeteki. The sequence goes on from NW_017256436.1 coordinate 4,141,780, forward strand.
AAATTGTGATACGATTTAGGAAACTATACTACATCATGGTGTGATTTAGGAAACTAAAGCATTTTGTAAATCTTTTATTTTTACAAACAAAAGTGTAAAGAAAACTTTAAACCTTATTAATTTAATTCTAATCAGGACAAATGATCAAAATTTTGGCTATTTAATTTATATTATTTGCAATTCTGCTATGAAATACGTTGAAAAATAGCAACGCTATCACTAATTTTTATTTACATACACATAAGTAGGCTATTATTGCGCTTCATGTCACGAATGTAACGCAACAACGTTGCGGTATCATGTAGTTCTCAAATAATTCGTAAGAAAATATGTAAGTACAATAATTGAATTTTTAGGCAACATACGTAGTACGATTTAGAAGCCAATGCGATTTCGGCACTCCTATTAACCTGGATCCCCCATCATCGTAAATCGAATTTGCAATTTCGGCAACTTTACTCGGTAGTATCTCTACTGCCAGAAAAGCTATACGTCGATATACATACATCAATATACATATATTGATAGAATATATATCAATATATTCTTCACTTACAAGATATTTTTGAGCAAAATCAGCAAAAATATTTCTTTTTAATGACAAGACGATATTGCCTCTAGAGAATTAAATAAATAGTTATCGCATTTAACGATCTCTAGAGAATTAAATAAATAGTTATCGCTTTTGACCACTTTTTTGAATTGCTGAAAAAACACATTACATCGAATGCGTTTATACCGAATTATTTTATCGCAATTTATCAATAGATTGCACGACCAAATAAATGGAACATATCGAATTTGCCAACAAAGGCAGCGAAATAATAATTTATCGCTCGACTTTTGGATGTTTTTGCATAATCGTTGCACGAAAATTTATTACGACACGCGATAAGATGATAGGAATATAATGCCGTTAAATTGCTGCATTCGTGTTAAAAGCTTCGCTTCTGTGTATCTCGTAACGCGAATGAGTATTCACTCTCGATATCACCAATATCGGGAATAAAAGCATTTGTGTTGAAATTGTCCCGAACGTAAATGATTAAAAACGATATGCTTCGGTATGCATTTTATGAAATCTGATATTGCTCTATTCCCGGAAATGTATTGTTGCGTTTTTTTTATTGAGAAAAATTGTCAGATGTCAATATCGAGAATATATGTATAACTGATAATATGGCAAATATAGATGAAATATAATATTAAATGTGCAAGATTAAATCAATATCTAGTTTACCGGTTTTTAAAATGATATAAGCAATAAATAATTAACAAATGAAAATAATTATAATTAACAAATATTTAAGATTATGTGCTATAGGTATATAAAGATGAATAATGATTTAATATCGATACCGATATTATATATCGGTAATGTTTAGTTATTCAAAATATATATCGTAAATAAGCTTTGTTGTAAGATAAACATATAATATATATTTAAAAATATATAGTTCTAATTCACATTAGTTGGTTATGCGAACTGTAAAACTGCATCAAAGGCGATTTTGTGAAATTTGGTTAAGCCCAACGAATCGATGCCTCTCGTTCCCCATTCGACTATATATACATCTTCCTTTGTAACCACATGGGAAGAGTGCCAGATAACCTTTTCGGAAGCATCGGAAGACCGATGAAAAATGTATGCCACTATTCACACTCTGATGCATCGTTCGCCGCAATGACTCCTAAATTTGGGTTAAAATGCGTAGGTATTAAATCCGCACTTTACATTCATATATAAAAAAGAAGTTATCGTAATATTTGTAATTTTAGTCTTGTGACTTATTCACAATTTAGTGTTCCCTTGATACTTTACAAATAACAAAATTAAATAATATAATGTTATTAATTGCTTACAATTAGCGTCTATCGATGACAAATTTTTTAATCTTATTATATTAATTTTTAACTGACTGTAAATTTAATAGAATTTATAGAAATGAAGTATTTCTTGTGGCTTTATAGGATATTGTTCATATCATGTACGCGTCATATGTATTTGCATATGGGAGATAACATTAAATCAACGATGGCGTTTCTGTTAATGAGATATACCAATTTTCTCGATACTTGCAGTATTTAACGCTAAACACAATCTAATTTTTATTATTAATTTTATTACATTAATTTCTATAAATTGAAACACAGAATTTATTAAAATAGAACTAAAAAAATCATAAAAATGAAAAGGTCAGGCCATTCAAAAAAAGATCTTCAAAAATTTAAACCTTTAAAAATTTTAATGATTATCTAAAATAATATATTACCATGAAAAGTAACTGATATATATTATTAATAAAGGTGCCAGTTCAAAATGAACATATAATACATAAAGTGTATATTATCTAAATTTAATAATATATTACCATGAAAAATAATTGATATGTTATTCAAGGTGCATTCAAAATGAAAATACATACATATAAGTAAAACAGATTACAATTTGATTCTAGAAAATAAGTGCGATATGTTATTCTTGCACAAAATATAAAAGTCGTTTATTGAGATTTGATTTGAAATTTATACTAGCCCGTACAATGAAAAATAATTGCTTGTAATTCCAGAGTACCAATTTGTTAATGACTCGGAAAAAGAACATGGCGGCCAGTTCTTAAAAAAATTTCGAGGGATGGAATAAATAATTGAAATAAAAGAGTTATGAAAATGGTTTAGATTAGAAAAAGCCTCCCATCTTCCTTTAGTAAAATTTCGAATTTTCATATCAACTTCCGATTTTGAGTTTGTTATGCCGTATTTTCAGCGAGTAATTTACTGATCAAAAAATGTTGCCTTATTACCTGAAACGAATAAATATTAAGTATACCCAAAATTCATAAATAAGAAGTTCTCAGGTCAAGTACAAAGAAGCTATACAATTAAAGAGTTTACTGATTATTTGACGTAATATATATTCACTTCGTTATAGAACTTTTGAAAATATGGTTCTAATGTAATACTTTTCGTACTTCAAGTGTTGTAACAATTACTCTGTAAAAG
>NW_017256436.1:4144854-4159722 GCF_001594055.1 Mycetomoellerius zeteki
CCGCCATGTTCTTTTTCCGAGTCATTAACAAATTGGTACTCTGGAATTACAAGCAATTATTTTTCATTGTACGGGCTAGTATAAACTTCAAATCAAATCTCAATAAACGACTTTTATATTTTGTGCACTAAGAATAACATATCGCACTTATTTTCTAGAATCAAATTATAATCTGTTTTACTTATATGATGTATTTTCATTTTGAATGCACCTTGAATAACATATCAATTATTTTTCATTTGTTGTTGTTGGTAATATATTATTAAATTTAGATAATATACACTTTATGTATGTTCATTTTGAACTGGCACCTTTATTAATAATATATCAGTTACTTTTCACGCGGTAATATATTATTTTAGACAATCATTAAAATTTTTAAAGGTTTAAATTTTTAAGGATCTTTTTTTTGAACATGGCCTGACCTTTTCATTTTTATGATTTTTTTAGAGATATCACCTACTTTTCAGAGTACAGATATACGGGGCAGCTTTCTAGCAATGCAAATATCACAAATGTATATATTTTCGATTCTTATCAGGTAACTTTCTATTTCGCGTAACTCTATCGTGAAAAATTCCGAAACATCTTGTTGTGTTCGTTCTTCGAAGCGTTCTCCGACAAATCTTCTAACCGCTAAAATGTAGCAACGCTTACGTGCAGATAGCATCAGTCAATGCGTTCGATACTTTATTTTTCAGTATTTATTACCTGATACGTTTTCTCGCAAACATAATTCTGTACATCATCAATGATATGAGATATGGCCATCGACAGTCGTGAATTTTCACACTTTATTTCGGACGAATTGATTTGTTGTAGCTGAGATTTGAACACAGATCTCAGTCGATTATGTTCTACAATGGCTCCCGAGTTTGCTTTAACGGATGCCGGATTAAAATTTATCAAATGCAGGCCTTCCAATGTATTCACTCGTGACAAACCTACACAGGCTTGACCATAACTGAACACACTCATTCCTAGATCCATCATAGCATTTTTACACGTAATTCCTTTTGTGTATAATTATTCCATAACTGAGAGGCAATCGAAATTTCCGATGTACCACCATTTTGTGGAAAAAAATAACAAATATATATATTTTCGGTTCTTATTACGTAACTTTCTATAAGTTACAATTTACGCACTATAATTAGAAATTAAGTATTCATATAAACTGTACAGTACTAAAAATAGTATACAACAACATAATAAATTAACATACTATAGAGCTACAAAAAAAGATATCGTGAATAATCAATACTCATAGAGGGCCACATTAGCAAAATGCCATGCTATTGTTTAAATTTGTATGACTCAAAATATATACAAATAAAATGTTAAATAGCAAAGAGCACACTCAAAAATACATATAAAAATTAAAATGGAGAGTTCACCTTCGATGATCTTAATCCCCCCACACATTACAAAGAACAACTTTCGGAAGGTTTTAACAGTAACTCATCACACGTGACGAAGTTTTCGAAAAAAGTTAATACTTTGACTCACAATGTCAAGGTCACGACCCTGAGTGACCATCGGACACTTTCAGCAGGCGAGGGTGAGAGAGGACGAAAGGGGATGAGAGAGGACGAAAGAGAGTGAGATAGGGCGGAAAATAGAGGATTGGTGCGGGTGGGGGATAGGGGTGGAGGAGCGGTGGTGGGAGGGGGTGGAGTGGGTCGAAGTATTGGGGAAGTATTGAGTGAAAAGTGAGAGACAAGAGACGTGCATGTGGCTGCGGACAGAGAAGAAGAAGACGTTACTTCATTTTTCATGAAAATCATCACTTTTCAACCGCTTATATGTCCAGAACGGCTTCACCGACTTTTATTTTTTTTGCGCAAATTACTCGTGGCGATGCCGCCTTTCAGGATATGTTACGTGCGATTCAAAATTTTTTATATTTTAGTAGTTCTGTAGTTGCCCCCAAAAATGGACTTTAGTGGCTCGGGATAAGAGACTTGTAGTGTGTGAGTAAGAGTCTTTCATTTTCATTAATCCTAAAGTAGTTAAGATAGTTGAACATGGCCGAAGACACTACCGCGTCTCTTGATATATCTCTAATTGTGTCTCTATAAAATATTAGTCATATCATGGAGCGTGCACATGTACTGATGTAACATGTATTTGCGTATAGAGGATACTGTTCAACCAACGACGATGATTCTGTTAACGAGATAGACCGCTGCGCTACGTATTTAGCGCTAAATACAATCTGTGCGAATATGAGTTTTGTTTATCTGAAATGAAAATCGTATTCAATTTAAACACGAGATGAAAATCAAACAATCGCATTTGGTTGGACTCAAGTGCACATATGAGTATAGTGTTTCGCAAATAGAGACTCGACATGCTTCAAATTGCGGAGTATGCAACGTTCTCTTGATTCAAACTATCTCATTTATTCAACTGTAATCCCGCGAGAGAGAGAGAGAGAGAGAGAGAGAGAGAGAGAGAGAGAGAGAAAGAGAGAGATTAGTTAAATTTCATATTTCATTCATATTCGTGTTTAATATTGTGAACGCTTGGACGATTTGATACATCAGGCGTAAATTAAATGCTCGCCTCGTTACTTGAATGTTCGCGAAAATACGTATATACAGTAATCTTATGTCAGTTCTTTCCGCACAATTTGCATTTCTGGTCCGAATGTATACACATTCCCGCAATTTGCATTTCCGCAGATCGTTAAGCTTACGAATTCTCACCGCTTTTGCGTCTTTCGTCCTATCGTTATCGCGGCCGACTTGGCTTTTCGGCTGGACCATGCGCCACACGGAGAGATTTTAATTGGCGCAGGATAGTAGCATGGAATTCGTTGAGAATTTGGCTGATAGTAAGCGGATTTCTGTTCTTGCAGCTTGAGCATCTCCATCTTTATGCGCGGCATTCATACAAATTCCCAGCCCGTTTTCCAGATGCTGTTGAATAATTGCGAAATTGAATTGTTGCCTATAATAGAGAAAAGAGAACCGACCGCCATTGAATTAATTGTGGATTGACTCGCAGAATATATAAAATAATACATTAAGAAAGTATGGTATAATCACGTGCGAGTTTATTGAAAAATTGCAGAACCATATTCTCATTCCCCAATAGATCTCCAAGGGACGTCCCAAAGAACATTCAGAGGATATCCCTATGTCCTAAGAACGTTCGCCAGAACGTCCCTCGAATAAAGTGTGCTATTAGGAATTCTGCAGATTCGTTGCCGCAACGCATTGTCTATTCTCTTTATGAAACTCGCAAACGTAATTATGATACTCCTTGAACGTAAATCATTTTCTTATCGAGATCAGCGATACAAATTTCGCGTACGGACGTTTTTGCACCGGAGATGATTACTACTGGTTCGTATGCGAAAAACGCGCCAGTATATTCTCACCAGATCAGAAGTATTGCTTTGGCACGTTCGACGATAACACACATTATGAAAACACAGGCGGACTGGTGTAAAACAGAGAATAGAATACATTTTGTTCATCGGAAAAATGGGGAAGCATGGTAACGCATACCATGTACGCCTGCTCTGCATTCATAAATGGTGGATGCAAAAAATATAATAGAGATATAATTGCAGTAAAAAGAGGAAAATTGAATATATTGCAATTATCGCGCGGATTTCATTTCGCTAATTAAGAATCGGCCATGTCACGATTTTTAGGAGATAATTGATTTTGTTTCATTGAATTGATGGATAATAATATCTTTTGTTGGACCAGACCTACTCGATTTTAATAACAGTCATGCATATTGAATTTATAGTAGTGTAGATACATACAGTTATACAACACTTACTTTGTTTAATATGAACTGTGTCTCATTAAACAATTCCTTGTCTATATTACAACTATAACATGATTAGCGATTATTCTAATTGACGCGATAATTAAATTGAGCTAAAAGATAATAATAATCAATAACAATTAATAAATCCAGATTACGAACGCGACATTGCAACTTTGAGAGTAATATTCTTTTTGTGCGCTTCCAAAAAAAGGAATGATAATAGGATTTTCTTTGACGATCCTAGAATTTATTAATATTTCTTTTCCTAGTCTCTTGGAGACTTCAAGGAATTTGCGAACGTCTTTTGTATCTAAAATCATAAAGTTGATCGAAAAATTTTTCGCATAGGAGAGTTCTATGACTGAGAAATGGCAGGGAAAGTGCAGAAATGTCTGTAATTAAGAACTAATCAGGTTCTGGTAACAACGATTTGCATTCTGTGTAAGTTACTCAGATTGCACTTACAGTATTCCTAGGACTGTTTGTTAATTAGTACCGTGAAGCGGGACAGTCTAGCATTATTCCGACAGAAACCGGTAACGAAACTTCGCTTATTCTCCCCTAAGACGATAAACCGTCGCTCCAGGAATCACGTTTATGTTAGAATATACCTGTTTAATTATCCTACATTTATAGCGCACCTGATACTAATACGAGCCTTTTGTGGTTTTTCAAGAAACTAAATGAAGTTTCTGTTAAAACAAGTACATATCAAATTTTTTTATTAAGTTAGATATGATTGAAAAAATAAATTTCTTATTTGGAACAAATCTTGAATTTTTGACGAAATAAATAGACTGATATTTTCATTAGAGATCAATTAATTAGTAACTTCATCTCCGTATAATTTTCAAATGTTAGCTGCGAAGAAAATGATATTAAATCTATATCAAGTTCAATACGGTTTAATTTTTGGCATCGGTGAAATAATTAAACCGTAAATGATGCCGGTATGCATGCATTGATGCCGTCTACGCACTACTCATCACCGGACGTATGTTATAGACGTCGAATATTATAGTCGGTATTCATATTGCGAACGCGTACGTATTCTATTTACGTCATACGCGAGAGCCGAAGGGACAAATAAAATTCGCGGCTGAATCGATATCGGTGGTAATGAGTGCCGCGTGAACGGCGCGTTAATAATTCGCGCTGGGTTCCGGTAATTAGCAGTGCGGCTCGCGAACAGCATATCGGCAGTATTATTTTCCCTCGTTCTCGTGATGACCACACACTTTCTCGCTAAATCGGCCGCTGAAATTCAATTATCGCAGCGGGATCCGAGAGAGTAAAGCGTTCGCAGCGACGCGACACGGAATTCTCCGGAGAAGAGAACGGGGCGAAACGTGGAAAAATTTAATAGACGACGTCCACGTATGGCGTTCCTAGAGAAACGCCAGAAGCTTGAATTCTCGTGATGTAGTAGAACGATGAAATGTTCGTAAAAAGCGTCACGCTGCGCTCGCTTTGCGCATGAAAAGGGGAAGAAGTCTCTGCTGCAGGACAGCATTTTGTTGGAAAAATACATTGATTACACTTTCCTGAGATAGTTTTCGTTAGAATTTTAATCTATAACAATATTAAAAAATATGTTGAGAATTCAGAATTATTCAGGAAGATGAAAATAAATTGCAAATTTTGTACTGAAAGCAATTAAGGGCAAAATTTTTTCACAATTTAAATATTGTAAAATATCAATTGGAAAATACATCGTTTACAATAACAAGATAAAAATGGATTCTTGACATTTAACAACAAATTAATATTCAATTAATGGGCAACTGCGAGTAATAACTGTGCGATAATTCATGCGCTATTATTTAACAATTATATTTCTGGATTCTTTATATCGAATTAGAACAAAATCGTATTACTGAACACAGATTGCAATTCAAACATGAATTTGATTGGAGAACACAAAATTGTCTTTTCTGTAACCGTCTTTTTATTTATTTATTATTTTACTTTTAGCGTTCGTTTATAGTTTAAAAACTAACTGATATTAATTACACTCTTCAAGCATAGCAGTTGGAGAGGTTCTATCTATAGTATACTGAAACTGAATCTATTGTCGTTATTTTATAGTGATTAACGGATCATTTTACTATTTATACATCGTTGAAGATGGCTTGAATGGAGCCGAAACGTCCGGTTTCGTTCTAATTCAATGTAAGGAAAAATAATCGCATAAATTATTGCGCAGTTATTACTCACCAATTGTCCGTTTTTAAATATAAACATCAATTACATTTTCTAAATGGTCTAGATAGTTTTCATTAGAATTTTAATCTATTATACAATAATAATTAAAAAATATCGAAAATTTATAGTTTTTTATTTAAAAAAATATAAATAAAATTTCAATTTTTGTAATGCAGAGCAATTAAAAACGAAATTTTTTTACAATGTAAAAAAAATCGTCAATTGTCGGAAAATATATCGATTATATTTTTTTAAGATAGTTTTCGATGTATAATTTTATTCTATAAAAATATTAAGAATTTAGGATTATTTAGGAAAATTATAAATAAATTTCAAGTTTTATAAAATGCAGAGCAATTAATGACGAAATTGTTTACCTATGTAAATTATCAAGCGATATGATAAATTTTTAGAAAATATAAATTCAAATATTGAACAATATGTATTGTATGCGGCAGTCTATGGATTCCGTTATAATTCATTTGACTCGTTGCGTATAATTAAAGGTTGGCATGAGATAAAATTTGATCAACCAGAAATTATAAATGAAATGAAATAGATCACAAAATGCATCGAGTGCATGAATATTTTATCTACACGTATTTGCGATATAGTACGAGTGATTACTCATTTACATGTGACACGTTTTAATTAAGATTTCGTTAACTTTAATCAACAATGCAGTATCGTGTCACGTTTTCTACCTGCATTTACTGCAATTATTGCACGCACAAACGAATCGTATTATGTATCCTTTCAACCATAAGATATTAGACATTAAAAAGTTTTAAATGCATTCTGCCAACGAGAATTATATCGCTGTTTGTTACTTCTTGTATACTCGGCACGATATATATCTCTCGCTTTCCGCGAGAGTAATAGTGGAAACGCGGAGACAGTAGAGGAGATTTAAATTGTAAGTGAAAGGGGCGAGAAAAGGATAAGCAGCGAGAAATACCTTCTAAGCTAGCTGACGCGATTATTATCTCTATTTGTGGCTTTCATCTCGAAAAATATTGTATCTAAACCCTAGCAAAAACAAGAAAACGAGCTATACAAGATCTCATTTTTAGAAAACAAGTAGGGGAAACCGGGTCTCATTGGTACAGTTTTCACAATTTTAGCATTAGATTTGATTAAACAATTAACTATTATGATTAAAATACATCAGTGTGATAGAGGGAATCTTTCTTTACATTTTCATACTAATAATAAATAGTTCTATACATTGTTTACTTTCTTTGCAATAAATGAAATACGAACATGCTGCATTGTAGTTAACTTGCCCCAATATGTGGGGTAAATTGATACATATAACAGTATCTTCTTAGTAAAAATTGTATTTTTCTCAAAGTTATTTTGTAATCATTAAACAGCAAAATGTTGTTACAGAAAAACAAATATAAATTTTGTTTTAGTTCTATCTTATTTTAATATAGAAATATTAAATATAAAATGTGTCAGAATTAAATTGTAAATGAATGTTCACACGTATGATACAATAAGTCAACCTAATCTTTTCTTATGATATGAGTCAAAGTATCCTATCCCTACACACGTCTGATTTTGACCATTTTATTATAATAAATTACTATTATTACTCAAAATAACGTGTTGTATACTAACAAACACTTTTCTTTTAACTAATGATACATCACTTAAGGTTTGTTCGCGTCGCAAGCTCCAACATGCTCCTACCATAGCTCCTACTCACTCTATTAAGCTCGTTGGAGTGAGTAAGAGCTATAGTAGGAGCATATTGGAACAAGTTGGATCATGCGACGCGAACAAACCTTTAGATTTGTTTTCTCAAGCCGAAGGACATTAATATGAAATTATGAAATGATCAAAAATTTACTTGCCAGCTCTTGAATTAGATTTTATCTTTTTTTATTGTAATACTTGTTTAATTTAAGTGAAACTTAGGGAGAAATACTATGTCATAAAAGAGATATTTTGTAGTAACTTTTCTATTATTTCTTTTGTCACAAATACATAAACGGAACGCCAACTTACCTCTTGTGCCAACGAGACCCGGTTTCTCCTAAGTCAATATCTTTGTCGTAAATTTTACACATTTATAATTTATAGAGGAGAAGGTGATATTATGGCACCCCAGTTACATTTTACACAATAACTTTGTTAATAATCAATATTTAAGTTTAAAACTTGACAATTACATTCGTTAAAATGTTGTTGAATGGATTCTGGACTCAAAGTTACAAAATATTTATTACTTAGGATACTATTAATAAAAATGTAGCGACATTGCATAATGACTCGAAGAAAAAAAAGGGTGGTAATGTGGCCTTTCATAAAAATAGCCTTAAAATATTAGTTTTGTTTAGAAAACAGTATTTGGTTACAAAATTAGTAAAAAAGTAAAACATTTTAAAATGTATGCAAATGAATGTATATACATATACACTCACATAACTTCTGCATATAAGCTGCTCAGTACTAAAAATAGTAAACGTAATATAAACTATAGATTAATCATAGAGCTATACAATCGATTATCAAATAATTATTTTGATATGAAAATCTCAAAAAAGAGGTTGTGAGTAAGCAATATCCATAGACGGCTACATTAGCAAAATGCCATGGTATTGTTTAAATTTGCATAACTTAAAATATATACAGTCAAATAAAATGTTAAATAGCAAATAACATTTAAAAATACATATATTCATAATACGCTCAAGTTTAAGAAAAATGAGGAAGTAGATGTAATTAAATGCTAAAGTACCTCAAAAATGTTTCGAAATACTTGAAAGTAAAAATGCGTTATAATAAGTGCTGGCTATTAAGTATTGGTAATGTTAACGTCATGGTGTAACGGTGAGTTACTGAACTAATAATTCCATAAGTAATCATTAGGATTCGCTATATAATAACGGAGATATTAAGGGAGGCCACAATATGTATACTGGCCATAATACCACCTTCTCCTCTATATATAATTTTTAATAAGATTCCTTGTACTAACTTTATAATTAGTAATTGAAGATAATATTCGATCTGTTTATTAAATTATGTTAAAAAAACATATTTTTAGCAACTTCATTGATTCGCATAAGTCAAGTCGCAATAAGTCAGTTATTTTCATCAGGTAATTTGCATTAAATTGATTGATTTTGACTCTATTTGAATCTATATACATATAGTTGATGACATAATTAAATTTCAATCCTCAATTACCGAGATAATAGGCTTTGCGAACTTAAGTACTTAAGTGCAGTGATGCTGTGATCGCTGGCAATAAATGGAAGATATTGTTACTTGCAGACACTTCCATTTGACTTTCGATCTGAATATTTTAATAATATACTTGGAATATAATTTAATAATATGCATTGAATTAAAATTAAAAAAAAAATAATAATTGTTATGATATTCATGATCGTCGACAATAAATGGAAGATATTGTTACCTGCAGATGTTTCCATTTAATTTTTGATCTGAATATTTTAATAATACATGGAATATAATTTAATAATATACATCGAATTAAAATTTAAAAAATAATAATTCTTATGTTCGGCACATCTAAGGACTATAATGCGTAAATTAGAACTGAAAAGTAAGTTATATTTCAGTTTATCTCTAGTTTAGCCATTCTAATAATTTCATCTTAATATCGCGTAATCATATCCGGTAACCTGTTATAAGCTCCGGTAATTACGATTATAAGTTGATAGTCGCCTTGGACTCAATATGTGTGTATGTGTTTATACACGCGCACGCACGCACGCACGATAGTATCGCGATTAATGTTTGAGTTGATCTCCATAATTCAACTTTATTTACACAAAGTGTTCCGGAAATCGTGGAAAGAAAGGGTGATTCTATTTCGTCTTTGAGAAAATCGGGAGTTTAATTAAATATTCGCTGGATACGTATGTCTTGACTTAACGGATCTGACTATAGATATAGATTACTATGTTTGCTGTGTTATGTTTATTGTATTGAGTAATCAAGAATGCACAAGAAAACAGAATATTTACACACGATATATTTTATTACTTCATTAAATTGTTGAAAATGTTGTCCGAAAACAAAACCTCATATGAAAAAATTTTATTCTGCGTTTTCGATTTATTTTGTCATGTAGAGTCACTCCTTTTCTGATTGTATCATGATTTCAGCAGAATTGTATACTCTATATCTATATCATCGGTATACTCTATTCTTACTCATAAATTCGAAAAACTTAGCATTCGTTGTGAAAGTTTACTAATCAACTTATTAATATTGCAACAGTATAAAAAGACCTTTGTCACAGTATAAATTTTCGTAGTTTTGCATAAATCAGAACCAAGAGATTTCTTTTTTTAATTACACCGCGATGACTTCTGAAATTTTCCCAAGTTTCAGGATATCACAAAACTTAGTTGAGACTTTGTTAAGTTTCTCTTTGAAACTTCGAATCGTCGTCGTGCGAGATCACGTCGGTCACGATTGTTGCCAGCGTTTCATCTTGAAGGATTTCAACGTATCCTCTTTAAGGTGGACAAACTTATATTTGTCGCCTACTAGCCAACTTCTCCCGTCTCTCTCTCTCTCTCCCCCCCCTCTCTCTCTCGTCTCTTTCTCTCTCCCCCCCTCTCTCGCTCTACCTCCTTCCCCCTCCTCTCCCCCCTCTCGTGCACATAGAATGAGGTTTCAGTAGAAACGTTCGCGTTTTCTATTCCGTTTGGAATATTCGGTCATTCACGAATTTGTGCGTGGTCAAAACAAAAAATTTTTGTAAAGGAATGAAAAGTCTGCCAAAACGTTGACAAAATTGGAGCAGGAAATATCTAGACTATGTTGTAGTTCATATCTGTTTGCTAGTAAAAAAAGCCAACACAAAAATGATTTTTAGCATATTCCTGTGTCGTTCTAAAATTCAAAAATAACGATCAAAGCGTGTTTCCAATTGGAAATGTGATCCTTTCAGATTACATTTTTTTTTAAGTCTACTAAATGTTGAAATTTAAAAAAGCTTTATGTGCGTGATGAATGAAGTCTTTGTATTCTAAGAACTTTTTTAATAACCTGCTCTTCTCTGGAACATGTTACTTCCATTACATATAGTATAACATAGAAATTTCAATAAAAATACCGTTTATTGATGGAAAATACCAGAGCCACATCTCCCTCAGAAGTACGTGGAATACAATCTTGGAAATCGCGATTTTCTATCTCTTTCGAAAATCCGACAAAGCACGTACAGTCTAAGATCTCCCGAGGCGAAACGCAATACTCGAGATACCTACATACCGCTTTCCCATGGCGGCTTTATCGTCCGCTTTGCTTTCGAGGCGTTGCTACGAGTCTCAAAAAGTGCCTCACTATACTCCGCAACGTTTTTTGGCTAATAAGATTTCACGACGTACGTCGTGCGTCGTCTAAACGAGCATAATCCCTCATCCTATGCACGTACGCGATATCGTTCGTGGAAGATTTCAGAGCACGTATCTAAACGTATTTTTGCTTCATTTTTTAACGTTGCCAGACGACGTATTTTATATTTAATAAGGCACACTTATTTTTTTTCCAAGTGTTCACTTAATTGCTAAGAAAATATATATTTTGTTAAAAGACTTGATACAATCTTTTTAAATAAAGGAAGTTGTACATTAGAGATAATTAAGCATATATTTCTCGATGGCACATCTCTTCGAAAATATCTTCTTAAAATTTTAAAGCGAAAGGAGTCCTTCGATAGATTCAGCGCTTCATCTGTAACGGAAGCGCGGCGCGCAGATATATAGGCGCGGCCATAATTATCTTTTGGTTATCGAAATATCGAGAAACGTTTGATTTCTGTTTACAGCGATTAATCAATCAAATAATCTGTTAACGCGATGTTTGAGTGGACATATTCAGAACGCGAACAAAAATTTTAACTCAACTGGAGACTGGCGCCAAAGCATCTCAATTGCAGTGCAAAAATACTCGAAACCGCTAATTTTATTGTCACTGGCATTTTTAACATTATTCTCGAATATTCTGCCGTTTTGAAAATCATGAATGAATTCAAAATTAATATTGGACCGGAATGCAAGCACTTTGTACGACGCACAGTGAATCTCCAGCAGGAGCGTCAACGACTGAATAGCATGAGACAAGCCCCAGCAGCTCGCAGGCTGACTTAAATTGCTCGGAGTGAATTTAATAAGGAAACTGAAGGGCTACTGTATGTCCCTGGAATAGCAGATTAGCCTCCGAGCACTAGAAGTGTTCAAGAATTATTATTTTCTTACATCGAAAATTTTAAACGTGTTTTTCTTGAAATCTGTAAAAGTAAGCTCTTCCTTTAAGGAACAAACTTCGACGTTCTGATAATAACTTTCATTTCTTTCTATCGCATTTTACTTATTAAGGATAAAAAGGTGTAAATGTAAAAAATAAAAGGCGGTATCACGATTCATATTATTGTATATAAGAGGGGAAAAAAGCAAATGTTACTATAATGTCTCTTGAGGAGTAAAGGGGAATTAATGCCATTCGACAGGAAGTCTCGAGAAAAGTCGGAGAAACGGAGAATGAAGAAACGTTGAGAATAATAGAAACCACTAGACGTAGCAACTGAGGGCAAGAACGGAAAGTAGGAACGGAACGGAAAGAATGAATGAGTGAATCTCCTACGATCTCTTTGAAGTCAACCTTAGAAACTAAATCCGCGAGATGAGAAACGAGAAAACGATGCAGAAATATTGTACAATAGATGCAAAAGTACAAAAAATTTCGAATATCGCGTGGCGAATGGTAAACGTATAAATATGCAATTTTGATTACAAAAATATGCAGCACATTTAATAAATTGTGATACATTATTACAAGATATAGTAAAATGAAAGTACCATATAATATACTATAATATACTAAAAAAATATTTAAAAAGTATTTAAAGTATTTAACTTCTAATTTACCTCCTATATCTATAGTTTATCACAATTTTTTTTAATCGCTCCAATTTTCGATATAAATTACATATTCAGTTCACAATTTATATAGCAATTTATTTAACACGTTCGAAATGAATAATTTTAATATATCAAAGAAATCATTAATATATTAAATAATGTATTAATGTATTATTATTCTACAATACGCTTACATAATAAAATGCATAATATATATAATACTTATTAAAGCGGCTCTACGTAAACAATTATAAAGAGAGTATCATTCCAAATATAATTCCACATTTGATAATTCTGTCCGGTAAAGTCCATCAATATCGATTAATTATTAGTTATTTCAACACGTCATAATGGTTGGTATGGAACTACTCAACATATAACATAATGGCATATTACCATACTAATCCACATTTCAATTCAATCAAATGCGCAGCATTGGTCAAATCCTACAATTACTATAATATAATCAACTATCGTCTGCATTCGTGATGATCGTGTTATTCAAGTCACTAAATGTATTATTATTAAAACACATTGTAGACCTCTTTCATATACTTATTGATTACAATTTCATGACTTCTTCCATCACATACGTTTACGTTAATACATTTGGCTCGTTGCCGTGTCATTAGTCAGCGTTTCCTGTGTTCTTGCTCAACCATTTTAGGTCCAGGAAAAATAAAAGTTTTAATGCACAGTTCCCAGAGTTGTTCGCTACATTTTCAGTTCTAATTTTCGCCAGCTTTGCTTCGTCAAATTGTTGTTGACATGTCTCTAACCCCGACAATCGATAAATTTGTAATGGCTCGTTAAACCCAGAACCGATTTAAATTATTTGAAAATAACTTTTAAAACATGTTCCACTTGCGCTGTTAAATACATGCATAGACATAATCTATTAAATTATTCAAAGTGAGGAAAAAACCATATAGACATAATCTATTAAATTATTCAGAGAGAGTGTGCAAAAGTTTTTTTTATTTATTAACAGCCATGAGGCCGTATATGTTTTTATCATGCGAAATATCTGTTCGTAAAACTAGCACATGTCTTCTCTCAACCGTATTACTATTATAGAATAGCATCATTCTCCAGGAAAATGCATAAGCATGCTCATTTCGCGCTGCGCGCGCGGCAGGCCATTCTCCCATAAAACCAGCGTCGCAACAAATTTCCCTTATTACAACGTAAATAGTATGTGAAGGTGTAATAGGTGCCACTATTATTACCGCCATTAGATTTCATATTCAGCGTAAGCGATCGTTATTGCGAGAATTTTTTTTACAACAAATTATTTTTAGCTGGCATGTGATTTCTGTGCGCAGATCATGTTTTGTTAAAGCGAGCGAAATATATAATTATATATATATAAAACGATACAAAAGATTCGTATTCAGAATCAAAACAAGATATTTCATGATAAAAATGATGTCTTTTTAAATCTCATAATAAAAACATCTTTTTAAATTTGCGTTTTTTTTTAGAAGAAAAAATTGATTTTTTACAAATTAATAGTTGTAATTAATAAATACCTATTTAAAAAAGAGTTTATACGACAAAATAGAAACTTGTTTCTACAATAAATAAAGTCTATAGTCTTCCAAAATACAATTCAAGCTTTTAAATAAATTTTAGGTCATAATCCCGTACATGTGACTTATTTTTATCAAATAGCTGTTTAAAAAACGCTTTTTTGTTATTAGTTTTTTATATTTCGAAGTTTTTTATATTACGAACAATGTTATTAGTTTTTTATATTTCGCTACGCGTTTCATACAATAATATCTATTGTAGGGGAACCTGGGCTATAATGATACCATGGGGTAAAATGGGATGTACTCGATATCTTTTTACAGATATGCTAATATGTAATGAATTGTCAGACAATAGTTACTGTTAGATGTATCTTATTATATTGTTATTAGCTATCATATTATTTTTACCTGAAAATTGTTAA
>NW_017256437.1:0-4623 GCF_001594055.1 Mycetomoellerius zeteki
ACACAAGATACCACGTTCGCACTCACCAAGGTCTCCAGCATCGATGTCTGCGGATATAAGCTAGCGCAGACGGAACATCCAAAACTCTTTATCCTCGAGACCACGAAGGGACGTACCTTTGCAACGAAACAAAATATAGCGATAGAAAATTTGGATATTTTCTTATATGTAAATTCAAAATTCATTTACGTAGAGAACCATATGAAAACGCAACTTACTCAACTCTACAAGGATATAATGGAACAAAAGTGTGCGTTGGAACGTCAAGTATTAGAGAACGCACTCATCTTCGCCAGCATCGCACCAGACGAAATGGCCTTCCGCATCACCCGAGAACCCGGATACACGGCAATCACCTCAGGAGAAGTCATCCACTTGGTGAAGTGTATACCTGTCGAAGTCAAACTACGCCACGTAGACCATTGCTATTATGAACTGCCAATACTGCACCGGAATACATCACTATTCCTCACGCCAAGATCCAGGATCATCACGAGAACTGGAACAGAAAAAGATTGCAACGATTTATTACCAACTATGTACAAAATACACGGCGCTTGGTTTCGGTTAACACCAAAACCAGTTGAAGTATTAGCACCACCGATCATTAAGCCACTCACGAAACCAGCATGGCATTATGTCAGCTCCATGAACCTCGCCACCAGCGGAATCTACAACAGCGAGGACCTCGATCGACTCAGGTCCCACATAATGTTTCCTGTGGAAAAACCATCGATGCTAAACACATTAGCACGAGGAGCCCTAGGAGGATCGGTGCAACCAGGCACCGTATCGCTAACTAACCTCTTAGATGAAGATTCCATCAACCGCATCGCTGAATCAGCCGGAGCCAGAATCTGGGCAGGATTCATCACCTTTGGATCTGCCAGTGCAGGAATACTAGCAGTCTTCATTATAATACGCATTGTCAAATTAATTATCGACACGCTTATCCACGGCTACGCGCTACACTCTGTATACGGATGGAGCATGCATCTGATCGGAGCTGTCTGGAGTTCCGTCACTCACTTGCTGTTACACCTGGGCAGAAGGACAGCCGACAAGAAGACCGACACTGAAGAACCACCAGCCACGGCTCCTCTCGCACCTCCCGAAACCAGAGTGGAACTATTAACAAACGATAGATACGATGAACTCAGTGACACACGTGAAAAACCAACGCGCTATACATATAGCGAACTGCGAAAATATTTGGACGGTACTAGAAGCACTGCCACAAACGCGTAAAATGATCAACATGCGTCGACATTTTAAAATAAGGAGGGGGATGTTACGTCCCCTATTTTCGCGATTACATAAATATATATAAACAGTAATAAACATTAATGACGCACCTAGGAATAAGCAACATGTATCATATGATATAACATCGAGCCTTGTAAACATAACCAACTTCCTCGCGTTCGCAAACCTCACCTTCTCTTTCTCATGAAGACGCGCCTGAAGCCGCTTCCAAAACCGTGTCCACAAACACACTTCTGTACTACCAACTTCCTCGCGTTCGCAAACCTCACCTTCTCTTTCTCATGAAGACGCGCCTAAAGCCGCCTTCAAAACACAACTGCTATCCTACCTAGTACTAACACTTATTACCATCATTACAACTTTTACCATTAACCACATATAATCCACAACTCTCCTTACTTAAAAATATTATTACTAATTAATTAGTACGAAGTAAGCAAGCCGCTGTACCATTCTAATAATTAATTAACCGAAGCCTAGTTAATAAGCCTTATACACATATATCATATTGTTAATTAATCACACTTTATTATTAACTAATCATAGCACATAAGTAATGAATTGTTATACCTATATATATACATATATATATTATATTAACCACAGCGCGTAAGCCGCTACACATTATTCAACCACAACGCGTACCGCTTAAATCTTATTATCAACAATAGCGCACGACACATAAAGAATAGCATCATAAGAAGCGAATAGCATTAATCACCAAAAATATTAATAACTCACCGATGACGCCATATCTGGCCCCCTTAAATTCCTAGCGACGATAAGTATTAGACTAAACATCTCTGGCGAACTATGAATTCGCCGTACTGATAACCATTGACCAAACATCCTGGACGCCGAGGATGACCTAATCGAGCGTCATCTCGAACCCTTTTGTCTAGAGGATACCCCAGGGTGGGGAACTAGAATATAAAAAGCAAGGACCAGCGAGCTGTCCTCAGTTATAAATTATAATTCAGCTGTTAACCAGTTAATTAATGAGCTTAGTCCTCAGTAACTCCGCGACCAGCGACACGGTACTCAAACATTTTCAAGCGTTTCACACGCACTATTATTATTACTACTATTACTACGCGATACGCCCGCTAACATTGTTAAGTACGATAATTACTATTGTGAATTATATTGTAACAATCATACGTATTACATTAATTACACTTATTCTTTCATAATTTTGATTAAGATTACTCACGATAATCCTTCCCTAAAATAACCAAACCTAAATAAGATAAAAATCCGCTAAAGTAATATTTAAATATAAATAATACAAAAGAAGAAGAAGCCAACCTCCAAGCTGGAAGAAGAGAAACCTTTGACAGGTAAGATAACAAACAATTATATACGCGGTAACTAGTCTCGATCTCTAAAGAGTTAGCGACTGTAATTATTCCATTCTCCTCTGGGTTGAATTACACCTTGAGGACAAGGAATAGTTGAGCCACCATTCTCTTCACAAATCGAATTACTGCAAGACGTTATATTCTCACGACTCTGGGTTGAGTTACACCCCTAGTACGCAGAATATTACATTCATTGCAGTACTTTACGCTCACGCATGAATCACTCAAGTCAACCTTCGTATCGCAGAAGCTTAATCCACGACGCGGCGCATCCTTGGCAGCAATACGCGAAGTGCTGCATGGTATCATACTACGAGACATCGAGTTCTCAAAACCAAATTTGCGATACGTGTTATCTAAAAACTGTTCCTTCTTCTGAGAGAACCGATCGTGATTACGTTACACTGTATTACGCGTTAATCGGCACCGCGAGTATTTTTCACAATTGCTCCCGCTGCAACTGCTCTTTAAACGACGTACAGTTCCCGTGCATCTGCCCGTCGTGCCGCACCACAACCGCTAGATTTCTCTCGTTAGTTGACGTCGCCACGTCAGCGCACCCTAATACTTACGCAATCACGCTCGTAATTAATCGTTTTAATCGAAGCTCGCGTAACGATCATTCATATGTGCCCACCGCGGTATAATTTAATTCCGCCGTCTCAACCCGAGTTACCTTACTCGCGATGGCTGGATACTGCCATATGTTGTAAATCGAACCTTTTCTCACACCGCGAAACGAGACGCTATTTATGTATAGAGTGTTACGCCGATAAGACGCCTAGCGAGCGCTACGAATACGATTTCATAACACGACACTATTTAAACCTCGGATCACTCAATTGTTTAGAGGAGTGCGATCACTGTTCCGTTGTAATACCGCGCATAGGAACGACAGTCGCGTGCGCCGTCTGCCCTTTAGTTTTGCGAGATTTTATTGAATACCTGCAGACCTCCCAGGAGGCGCCCTACGCCAGCCACCAGCCTACCATCCTCGCAATCGAACAAATTCGCACTTCTCCCATTCAACAAAATAATAATCCCACTGAACAATAATAAAGAGATATAAGTTCAGATTCTTCCTTACACATTCCGGTAGTCATACGGATAAAACTGACTTGGTGACAGCAGCCTATCAACCCCCAAGCTACCCTGTCCTCTCAATTTTTATTTATCTTTATTTGAAAATTTTGTGAGACAGCGGGACGCAACATCCGTCAGTGACTGTATTGTCTGGTGGCCTGTGTCGCCTCTTACGTGCGACCGGCGGGTCGAATAAGTCTTCATTTTCAGGGTCGTGCTCGAACGACGTGCTCCGTTCGTTGTTGTTTTGTATGATTGCGATCTCTATCGGGTTACGCGACAATGCGTCGGCATTGGTATTCATTTTACCGGCTTTGTAAATTACCCTATAGTTATATTCTGCTAATTTCAGTCTCCAGCTCACCAGGCGGGATGTTGGATCCTTAACGGAATGTAGCCATTCTAGAGGCTTATGATCGGTGATTATCGTAAACTCATTACCGTGTAAGTAGGGTCGGAAATGGTTGACACTATACACGATGGCCAGCGACTCTTTTTCTATCGTAGAGTAGTTCTGTTCGGCGCCATTCAACAGTCTCGACGCGTACGCTATAGGTTTGTCCTTGCCTATTTCACCCTGACTCAATATGCCGCCTATTGCGTAACCGGACGCGTCGGTCGTTAGTAAGAAAGGTCTTGTAAAATCTGGATGCACCAGCAACGGTTCCGTGCATAAACTATCCCTGAGTGTTACAAAAGCTTTTTCTTGCGGTCCCAGTCAGACAAAAGGTTCCTCTTTTTTTAAAAGGCGCGTAAGTGGCTTGGCCGTATCTGAAAATTTATGTAAGAACCGACGGTAGTATCCCGCTAGGCCTAAAAACTGCTTGATGTTTTTCG
This sequence comes from Mycetomoellerius zeteki, assembly GCF_001594055.1. Lineage (NCBI taxonomy): Eukaryota > Metazoa > Arthropoda > Insecta > Hymenoptera > Formicidae > Mycetomoellerius > Mycetomoellerius zeteki. The sequence goes on from NW_017256437.1 coordinate 4,548, forward strand.
CGTTCTTGGGTCGTGGGAAGTTCTTTACCGCTGTTATCTTTTTTGGATCGGGTCGGACGCCCGACTCGCTTATAAT
>NW_017256438.1:0-1070 GCF_001594055.1 Mycetomoellerius zeteki
TCCACGTCCGAAAACATTTCGACGGTAGTTTATAAGTAGGTTGATCAGATGCAATGTACGTGAAGTGGGACATCCATCATGGAAAAGTAGTACAAAAATAGTACACTACCATTTTTTTCATGAATACCAACGAATGCTCAAAAAAAAAGGAAACGCAAAACGAAGAATAAAATAGAAGCAAACATTGTTGATCTGAGACTTATATTATTTTGTATTCCTTTTAAATTTCTTTTAAATTCATTTAGACAATACGAATGAAACAACTTTATACAAAAAATTTCTCTATTTAAAATGAGATAGATATATATTTGGACGTTGAAAAAGAGAAAGCGGAGCTGGTGAGTACAAAACGTGCAAGCAACACGAATAGACCTAATGTCTAATCAGCATCTTATCGTAAACCAATATGGCAATTTTATGCTGGATACTCAATGGTTTATCGGTATGAATGTCTTATTCCATGCTTATCCTGTACTATGTGTTAATATAGACCTGTTCTTTTTAGTTAAACTTTTGCACCAGTTCATCTTTTTTTCTCTTATTGTTTCCTGGAGAGAAAAGGAAGAAAGATAAACTGGCGCAAAAGTTCAGCCAAAAAAAAAACAGGCCTTATATTTCATGTGACTGTGTCACAGTGGCTATGTTCACCGGACTCAACAGTTGAGTGAGCGTTTGCTGCTTGTATTTATGTATTCTTCCAGATCTAAAATGCTAATTGGATGATCTAAAAGAATACACCAATATCAGCGAGCGCTCACTCAATTGTTGAGTCCGCTGAACGCAGCTAGTGACTTAATAACTTCCGATCCCTTCTCACTTCCATGTCTCAAAAGTAGTATAAAAAGAGAGTACACATTGAAAATCCGCCCAGACGCCAGAAAAAAGGGTACATGTCCGGTAAACAGAGTGCGGATGGTCATATCTATGTATAAGTTTATATAATGTTGTATAACTCATATACCATATAATTATACTAAAATTCCTCATTATGTGTATTTGAATATGAATATACGTAATGAATTATATATATGCATATCTTTGTATACCTATATATGTATATATATGTATAT
>NW_017256439.1:0-262 GCF_001594055.1 Mycetomoellerius zeteki
ATGGCCCTTCCAAAATTTCTGCTCGGGCAGTTTTACATTTAACTTCACTAATTCCATGGAACAGCTTTTGGTATGCACTAATATAATTTGTAATACAAGTGACTGAATTCACTATTTATATTCTTCTATAGCACAAGTAATACTCATTTTTCTGCAAATTCTCACGATTCAAATACAAGTTGTTACGCGTGTCACATTTTATTGGGTTTGACAGCTCGAAGTTCGACTGGCACAGAGCTTTGCGACGTCGCGGATAGAAATC
>NW_017256440.1:0-226 GCF_001594055.1 Mycetomoellerius zeteki
GAACCCTATAGTTTGTGGCGCGGTATCCCAGATAAAATGTTCGTTTATTGCGTTATTTGTGAGCCTTATATAACAGGTGTTGTACGTACTCCTCTTCTCAGGATAGTTCCGGTCGAGATACGCGGCCATAATTACGCATTTGGTACAAATTTGGTGAAGCATTTCTCATTTCCAAATTATATCCCATTGCGACGAACGAATTTCAAAACGATCGAAATAGATATAA
>NW_017256441.1:0-1226 GCF_001594055.1 Mycetomoellerius zeteki
GAATCAATTTTCGTGGACATCAGTGGCCTAGCTCAACTCTGGTTGCCTGGCCAAAAACCGAAGAAGAAGAAGACCAATAATAAAGAAGAATAAAATTTTCTTTCGTTCTACTTTACTACAGGATACAACTGCACGCACAACATGAAAGTCATAAACCAACATAGTATGCCTACTGTATGTTCGCCTGATCTAAATAAAGAGAATGTGGATAAAACGAAATAGCATTAAACTTGTAAAAATAGGCGAAATCTATTCAGACAGTTAATAAATAATAGTAAATAGTGATAAAAGACACATGAAGTGCATTTACTCAATTCGCATGCGTAGCCTATTTTCACTTCACGTATCACTTTATGATTATTTATTAACTGTAGGACAGATAAGCATAGCATTTATATCATAGACATTTTTACAAGTGTTTTAAAGTGATCTGATCATTCCTCTTTATTCTAATTGTTTTAAAAAATGTCTCATAATAAAAATTAACGTCGTTTTTCGCTTATGACATCACGATTCAGTAGGATCGTGGCAACTATACAGGAATCTTAATTTCTAGCAAAGATAATGTAGTACGTAAAAATTCTGTTATTACCATCAGTAAATTTTCTTTTCTTCCAACATAAACATTCGCACATCGTGGGCATTGGTAATCGAGAAGAGAGACATAGTGTCGACAGAGGCTGCGTTTCGATTTTCATTGCCAGTTTTATCATCACAAATCTATAGTGCACGTAACGTACATTACATATAGATTTTCAGTACGGGCAGAGAATATTATTGGAACACAGTTAGAGATGCCGAATCGCGATTTTTAGGACAATGGGCCATCCCGCACGTCTAGTCCAGCAGATATCTATATAAGTATAATATAGAAGTCTGTAGTTGATCCCATACTACATTCCTTTGTACATCGCGTTCACACATGCGCAGAACCACTATATGGTCCAGTGTATACATTGTGGCCTCACTTAAGGGGGTATTATGGTTTGTCGGGTCAAAAAAATAAATTTTTCTTTTATTTTGTGTGTGTGTGTGCGTGTGTGTGTGTGTGCGTGTGTGTGTGTGTGCGTGTGTGTGTGTGTGCGTGTGTGTGTGTGTGCGTGTGTGTGTGTGTGCATTTTCGGAAAGTTGATAGTCTTGAAAATTATCAAAGCCGTTCACAGAAATAATGTAAAATAACTGACAAGGGAACCTCTCTGATAAATTCTGATTTTAATGAAACTTTG
>NW_017256442.1:0-325 GCF_001594055.1 Mycetomoellerius zeteki
TATTTTATTATTTTTTTATTAAACAATTCCTTATGCATGACTTAATGAACCAATCAAATTCTTTATGCATACGTTTTATGCGTTATGCAAAAGTGTGTGCTGCGGCCTTATCTCTTTTCTATTAATATTCCGTTTACATTTCGTTCCGCTGTTTCTTTCTCCATGGGGACGCAGCCTAATGCCAGCTGCACACCAACGCGATGTTCGTCGCACGCGATACGCGATATCCAATGAGTGTACAGCTTTACCGATGTTCTCATTCTCAAGGTATACTGTCATTGGATATCCCGTGTCGCGCGCGACGAACATCGCGCTGGTGTGCAGC
>NW_017256443.1:0-220 GCF_001594055.1 Mycetomoellerius zeteki
TCCTGATGACGATCTTCCGCTGGACCTATTGATCCCTTCCGCTCCTGATCCAATAATCCTCGATATCCTCCAGTATTCTCATCCTCCCATATCGGAACGATTCCTTCCCTCTGACCCTCCTCTCGAACAATCAATCTCACCCCCTTCCCTAGATCAACTTCCAACCCCTCCTCCGGCTTCATCTCCTTTTGGTCCTTCCCCCGAGGAATGGGATCGGCTG
>NW_017256444.1:0-478 GCF_001594055.1 Mycetomoellerius zeteki
CACATGAGTTTACTTATTTCCGTTCGATTTGATTTTATAGGGAACGTTTCCAAGTTTATCGGTCCCGGCGGATGTCAATTGAACGCCGAGGGCCTTTCCAAGGCCAAGCAATGCGGTCTCTTTCTATTATTCGTTCCACACGCCCGCGTCCTTGACTGCAGTCAGTCGTGCTCGTAGGGAACCCGTCGCTAAGGTTCTATTCTTCCCGACGGAAGGGTCCCCGCGGCGCAGCCCAGGGTTGCTGTTCCCGACGGGTAAAATCTCGCAACGTGTTACGTGCCGTTAAGGCTATTATCGTGCTTTTCAAGAGAATAACTGTAACTGTTAGTTATAGGAAAGTCCCTTCAATGAAATTTTATCGAGGTGTTGCTATTGAAATGAAGGTTATAGATTCCCGTGTGACAATTTGCGACTCGATAACGAAAGCTGGTCGCGCGCACGATGCATATGATTGTTTCTACACGTGGGACTCTCCTCG
>NW_017256445.1:0-306 GCF_001594055.1 Mycetomoellerius zeteki
TTTTTAAATGAAAGAAATATGTATTTTATTTAGAAATATGTTATATAATATACAGGGTGTCACTAAAAAAACGTATATGAAGTATACCATGAGATAAAGGACGAAAATCCAAGTAGAAAAGTCCTGGGTCATTTTTTGATCTGAGCTTTCGGTTTGTTGTTATACGAAGTTAAAGTTAGCGAATTAGCGCCCGAGTATAGAAGGAAAACAGGGACGTAGCAAAGCGGAGTGGAGCTGACGAATTCGCAGCGGAAGGAGAACGACGGTGAGCAGCGAAGCGGTTGTAATTATTCTCTCTCTCTCTCT
>NW_017256446.1:0-240 GCF_001594055.1 Mycetomoellerius zeteki
ATTGTTATTAATAAACGAATCGTGATTTTATTAATTTTGTTGCGGTCGTCTAATTCTCTTGTTAGGTCGTCTACGATCTATAATAGATAGGGTGGAATGGTTGAAGTTATCTCTGTTATATTTGGACCAATTCTTGATGCAGGATTTATACTGCCTTCCTCAGGAAGAGGGGAAGAGGGGAAGGAGGGGAAGGAGGGGAATGAGGGGAAGAAGGGGAAGGAGGGGAGGGATTTGTGTCGT
>NW_017256447.1:0-25805 GCF_001594055.1 Mycetomoellerius zeteki
GTGGGGGGGCCAGCTAGGCAGACGTAATCAACAATGGTTTTTCTTTTACTAAAGCTAAAGGTTACCGTGGAGTCATATCATTATCTTGCAATCATATCATTATCTTAATTGCTTTCGTGATTTACATGATCTTGAACATGAATTTGGACCCAATATCCTACATTAACATAAGAAGTTATTTAAAAAGTAATTTTTAGAGTACAGTAAAGAGTACAGTAAAGACTTATCTTATTTATTTTCAATTATATACATCCTCCGCGATATGGGTTAAATTATAATTTTTTAGAATCTATTATTTGAATATTTAGGAGTGATCAAAAATGTAGCGATCAAACAGATTTAAATATTCTGTAAATCTGATAATTACCGGGGAAGATGAGAAAATTCCACTATTACTAATTTTATACTAAACATAATGATAATAAATATGAAACATGGAATTCAGTTTGTATTCAATAAGGTCATGTAAGATAAATGAATACTGATTAAATTTCGTAAGGAATTACGCAATGAAAGGAATAGGGATTGGGAAATAAAAAATAAAAATTTCAACCTTTCAGAAATCATGTATTGTGGAATTCAGAGTTTCTGATGGATTAAAATTTTTATTCTCTGTTTCCCTATTCCTTTGATTACGCGCAGTATCTAATACACATATATTAAATATTTGATTAAAAGTTCTAATTTATGTGTATGTTATATCAATAAACATTGAATTTTTTTTTCATTGTACGTTTATGATGCTTAAAAATGCAAATCATATTTAACAACATGCATAAAAAAACCTGTTTAATAAATTTTTTTGTTTTATTTGAGTATATTTGTCTGCGTTACATTTTCTTTAGTTGACATTGATCATTTTACTACTATTAATTTTACATTCTTCGACACGTTAGTCAATTTTTCAATTTACTTGGAGTTTACCTACTTGTGTTTTCTTTCTAAGTGTCCTCGTAATTCAGCTACTGAACTGTGCCTAATTGTTAGTTTACATAGATTGCATGATGCTTCTGTATTGCTTTCTGCGGTAAAATAATCCCAACTCCAATGGAAATTATCTTCTTCCTTTTCTTCTTCCATTAATTTGTCTGGATGTGCTTCTATCAAGTGCTTATGAAAAACATCTAAGCGGCGATTATGTATCATGAATTTTCTATTACAATAATTGCATCTTGCCTCATTACTCCTTGTTATAATGGTTATATATACAGGGTGTCTGGCAAAAACTGCAAAATATTTCGTGCGTGGGTAGAACAGACTATACTGAGTCGAAAAGTCCTGTACCATTTTACGGTGTCAGCAATAGTTAAGGAGATATTAACGTTTAAAAGTAACCGAATAAGAGCGTCCGGCCGGCCTATTGCTGCCGAATGTACAATCCACCGATCGCACGGCGCGCGGGCCTCTGGGAGTGGGGATGGCCTAGCAGGCGGTTTGCGGTTTCTGCCAGACACCCTGTATAATGGTTATTGGTAACCAAAAAAATTTTAGTCATTTATAATGGTTAATCGGTAACCAGAACACATAAAAATTGATTTTTTTTAATCATTGCATTTTTTGAAAAATTTCTTTAATATTTAATGATAACTACCTTATATGTGAATAAAAATTAATTTTTTGTCGACGATTTTTTCCTATCAAATTTCTAAGATAACTTATTTTTTATGTCTGCTTTTTTCTTTTCAATATGGCGTCTTTATGCTCAGTGATCCAGGTGTCTTACACTATGCGCATGCAGCTGGTGTCATTTTGTGTGTGATAGGTTTAAATGTTGTTATACATAAAATTAGCAAAGTTAACGAAAAACACATAAATATTTTAAATAATTAAGGTGACATTGGCATGTACATTTTAATCGTGGAAAAGGAATTTTTATTCTGTGAAACCACTACGAAGAAATTCGATATAGGAACAAAAACGTCAAAAACGCTAGTTTTATCGATAATACAAGCGACTCCGGCATTCCCTTAAATACTCAATAATGATGTTGTTACGTTATTCAATAGCATATACACGTATGATTTTCAAGTTATTATATTGTACCACATAGATACTTTATATAAAGAAATTAACCTTTTTCAATGTGTACTAATCCAGTATAGTGCAAGTGTGTGACCGAATTTATTATTAGAAATTTTTATTTGAGAATAACCTTTGTAGTCATCGAACGTAAAATTGTTTCTCTCTTAGCCCTCTAGAAATGATAGTGGGTCTATTGGACCAACTCAATTATAAATTTCTAGATAAAAATGATTTAACTTTTTTTTATGTTACATTTGCAAATTTGAATGTTATTAAAATAAATTCTCGACAATGTAAAATTTTCACCATTCATTCGCAATCTGGGTCTTCAAACTTCAGTGCAAATTTTTATATTGTTTCGAACTGTATAAAATCTGAAAAAATTATTTGTGAATTTAACAATGAATTTTTACCGTCATAGAAGTTGAATTGTATTTTACATATTTTTTACAGATCTAAATTTATCTCACAGAACTCACAATAAAAAAAATCGACCATATCTTTGGTACAATCTTTAAAAATATGAATCTCTTAAAAACTTTTGAACGTCCAACATTGCCGGCGGAAGATTAGTTTTCATTCTATTTTACGAGTTATATCATTTTCGTTCCCTGAAATTAATGCTTTTTTAATTATCATAAGATAAATAAAGGACTTGCAGACGCAATGTCGGTAACTGTGTTACAGATTTTGACGTTAGTTCTGGAGGGTTAAAAAAGTGGAGGTCTCTCACATCCAGGCGTTCTAGATACAATCCTTCTGATTTACAATATGCAAACGCATATTTCAAAGTCATATCACAGGTGTGCCGAGTCCAATTCAGCGATCAAATTTCTCCTCGGCAGAATCTTTTTTCTTTTACTCAAATTGTTTCTTCTTTCTCGTACTAAACTTGTTGCAGGATCAAGGATACGTATCGCGCAACACTTGCACCAGCTAGGACTCGTTTCTGAATACTGGGTCATGCTCGGCGGAGTTGGATAAATTCCTCAGGCGAAATGAAAGGCATGGCACACACGAGCCGCTAAGTGAATTTCGCTAGTGCAATAGATGTAATCCTTAGAATAGTTCCGTCAATTTTTACAAGAATAATCGTCGATTGAATGCGAAACTGCTTTTCCAAGCCTCATTTCTACCAATGTACTTTAAGCCTCCAATCTTTAAGTCTGCAATCTGGACCTTTTTTTACTATTCCAGGTTTTATTATTTCAAAAAAATGTGAAAAAATTCAGAGTAACTTTGCAACAGGGCTGGGCATGTATTTGAAATACTTTTATTTGAAAAACAGTATCTGTAAGACAATTGCATTTTGTATTTTGTATTCCAGCCCTGCTTTTAAACATCTCTATTACATTATTACCAAATAGTTTCTTAACTCAAATATTAAAACTTTTACAAATAAAATTAAATAAAATCAAACATTTTTAATAAAACTTTTAGTAATAAAACTTTTATTAAAAATTAAAATTAGAGCAAAAATGAGGAAGAAATTTAAGAGTAAAATCTCGCTTGTGCTAAAAAGACTTAAATTGCAGACGGAGGATTAACTTCAATCTCGGTTTAATTTACTCTTTATTTTTTCTAGTTCTAAAAAAAGATAAAGAGTAAATTAAACCGGGATTACAATTCTACATTGATAGAAATGGATTCACGAAAATCTACCGTCTCAGTATGTGTAATCGCACACGCTTCATGTATACACACGCACACGCGCACGCACACATCCGTTTTCGTTTTTAATATTTATAATCGATAATTTATATGTAAATTGCATTTTCCTCGTGTTCATAACATACGGAAAGATAGTCTCGGAAGGACGTTACGAATATCAGACTTCATTTATTGTCAGCTTGACCATTTTGTGAAATTCAATTTATTTTGCAAAAAAAAAGTCAGGATGGCAGCTTCGAAATTACTGTATTATTTTCTCGAACAATTGTCAAGATTGAGGTTGATCGTCAATTGTGAACTATGATAACTCATCTATTTTTATATTTACTGTCTATCCAACATTGTTATCCTTATGTTGCGAAGTAGAACATTCGCTATTACGGAAATTGTCGTTCCTCCCCTTGCCCCTCGAATATCTCTGCGAGTGCATATCACAAGGCAGGCAAAACCGATTGCAACTACTGTGCCACGCAATAGATTTTGCTTTTCGAACAGCGATCAGCGAAATTGGATAATGCCGCGAGTGTGATGGTGTGACTGACTCGTGTTCTGTTCTTTTCCCTGTGCATGTTTCGGCCACCCGAAACGCCCGTATCGATTGTATTCAGCGTAGAACTTTCAAGCCTCGGGTTTTATCGGAAGGTTTAAATATTCACGAATCGCGCATGTTTTACGCGCCAATCAGTTTGTTTCGCTGACGTTTCCTTTTCTCACCCCCCCCCCCCCTATGAGCCAACTTGATTTCAAGACAATATATTTATTCCAAGATGTGAATCTAAAAAGGTACAAAGTAAATGTACCCATAACTGAATGTGCCCAATGATCGAAAAATCAACAATATATTTGTAATTACCAATATGTTTGTCAATAATAAAAAATTATAAAATAGAGAAAAAATTAAATATTTTGTATCAAAATCATTAAATAAAGCATAATTTTGATTAAATTATTGTGAAAAAATTGTTTATTTCAAGTTTTGCAGGGACAATTATATTTTTAATCATTTTCTTATCATCTTCAGTAAAACATAGGTATTGTAGTATTTATATTTTTGAATTTTTTAAAATATTGTACTGTACCTAAATACGTAATGTTTTTTTTTTTATAATTGTAAGAAACTGAAAATTGAATTTAAAAAATTTATTTGATTAGAAATTCAGTTACTGATCTAATACAGTCTAATATCAATGAAATTTCAGTATAAAAAATACTATATGATAGTATTTTTTAATCACCGACAAAACAAAATTTCATGTGGATATTAATTCCTTTTGTAATGCTACTAATTAATAATCAATAATAATGTATATAAAACTGACCTTATAATTTATATATACAGTTCATTGTTACACTGAGAAAAAATATAGTTAATTTTAATAAACATTTAGTTGGCAGTATTCAACTAAATATTTATTAAAATTGACTATATTTTTTCTCAGTGTAGTCAAGGATAATTATACGTTTACTTCACGAAAAGGTAGGCAAGCCCAAATATCGGACCGATGTGTACTGTTAAAAAGAGTAGCATAATATTAACGATAAGATAGAATTAACGATATGTATATAAATTCTAGTCTAAAACTTGTTACTTCGCGCTTCGAACAATAGTTAGAAAATAGCCTCGACAATTCCAACGATAAAAAATAATTCGAAAATTATAGAGTATATAGAATAGAATCAGGAGACACGGTATAGAGTGTCTCGGCGCTAAGACAAAGCATAGCGTCTAGTTTGATATACGAAAAGAACGGTTTTGCTGAAATATTAAAAAATTTAGCTAGATACAGATCTAAAACTAATTTTGTTTGTACCATTAAAATTATGTAGAATGTTTAAAGTAGTTACTAAAATGTTAAATCAAAAAATTGCAGGATTGCTGCATTGTCATCAATATTTAAGAGCGTTCTACATAATTATTTTAATAATCCAACAAAATTATTTTCAGATCTGTATCTAGCTAAATTTTTAAATATTTCAGCAAAATCGTTCTTTCCATGCTTTATACAGAGAAAAGATTTTCGTGTACATTCCTTATACATTCACGCCCATAAGCTCGTGTCCCTTTCCTTTTTTTAATTCGTAGTTAATCACTACTTGCTGCTATGCACTGATTGCGAAATACTCCGAATGTCCTAAGTACCTCTGAGACCACAAAATGTCGCAACGCTGAAACACAACCGCTATTCCTATTACCCCCAACTCCCGCGAGTCAGAGAAAGCGCGGTGCTTCTGGCACACAACACATACATATAGAACACGTTCTTTCCTCGTTACCCAGATCAGCAGAAGAGCCCACCGCTATCTCCAAATTCCGTGATGCGTGATTAGTGATTACGTCATGCTGCAAATGAATTCTCGATGTATGTACGCATTATTCAGGAATATGCTCGGTCTTTCATAAACGTGAGAGATCGTCGTCCGTGGCGCGATTCATGTGCAAGCGAAGACACGAAGTTTACCTTCAACGTGCCAACATTTATCCGACGAAGCACACACTCATGTCTCCTCTTCTGCCTTCCCCGTCCTATTTCTCACTTTCTCTCTCTCTCTCTCTCTCTCTCTCTCTCTCTCTCTCTCTCTCTCTCTCTCTCTATACATCCTCCTCTCGATAGTACGCCGCTATTATTCGCAATGGAGAGCCGGAAATGCTCGATCACTTTCTACTACTGATCATGTCCCACGTACCACGTTACTCATTGATCCTGACGACTATAAATTGGGTCGCCTAGAAGCCGATCGTGCACATCGTGCTATCAGCAGAGCTATAGAGAAAGCATAGGATGAACGGGAAGTTTCAAGCCACAGGGTACGCGCGAGTAATATTTCGATTAGGATGACTACTAGATCTATATATTTCGATTTAACGTTTAACTGCGGCAGCTGTATTTAACTCTTGACCGAGTTATATTCAAGAGTTCTGATACTTTAATGTAATACTAAGCTTATGAAACTATATTGTTCTCTTGAATCCTTTTCGACAAAAGCACATAGAAAGAACAATTTTGTTGAAGTATCTACATTAACTAAGAGAACACTTAACATTGAGATAAATGTATTTAAAATACATATAGAAATATATTATGCCAACATCTAACTTTGACTGTAATTGGCGTTTCTCTTACTTAGTTGATGTATTCATATAAGTGATCCTGTTTTAAAGTAATATTGTCTAAAAATTTAGCTAGACATAGAAAATAATTTTTCTATATTATCTGAAAATAATTTTTGTTGCATCAAAATAATTACGTAGGAATCTTAAGCATTGGAAAAAATATTGATATTCTATAGGAACCAGTTTGAGTGTCTTACATAATTATTGTAATAGTTCAACAAAATTATTTTCAAATCTGTCTTTCGACCAAATTTTTAAATACGGATCTGAAAATAATTTTATTGAACTATCAAAATAATTATGTGGGACGCTCAAGTTGGCTACAAGAATATCAAAACTTTCTTCATAACATTGCTTATCATGCTTGAGTTTTCTACATAATTATTTTGATGATCAAACCAAATTATTTTCAGATCTGTATTTAAAAAATATAAATTTTTAGATACTTCATCAAAAATCATTCTTTCTGTTCTAGATTTTAATGATAAACTTTGATCCTTACGATTAATAAAAAAAATTTATTTATTATGAATTATTCGCGGACGAATTTTTGACGCCAAAATACGTCGCGTCTAAAAGGAAATCGCGAATCTGGTGACGAGATCTGCTTTTACGTCGCAAAATTGCGCCGGAAGGCTCAAAAAGAAACATTAGCGGCTTCGACTATTTCGAGCGTAATTCGCTGTGATAATTTTAGCGTATGGAAAATTTCTCTCGTGTGCACGTCGGCGCGTGGGAACGCTCGAGCGATCGAGTCGCGGATTTAATTTTGTCGGATATTACTTAAAGAAAACGCGAATCGCGATAAGGGAATCGTTTTACAGATACGGGTGTGAATGATGTCTTAACTTTCTCGGATTTGCTTACCACGTCGCACCTTTTACGGACGATCACCGGACGCGGAAAACATTTGGTTTACTTTCATTGATTTTATCCGGATACAGGATGGAAAAGTCACTGACTCGCGTAAGTCACACTGCGATTGCCTCTGTCGTCGTTTTCCCGATATCGATCCAGCCGATCTAAAGCGCTCATTGATTTAGTCCGGAAGCTAATAGGACCGAGAGGTTCTCACCGGTTTTACCACGCTGTGAGCATCGAGAATTGTGAGAAATTGCATCGGGAAAAGCGAGGACGCCGTAATTCAAACGCGCGATTAGAAATCACCCAAAAACCCAAATGGATCTTTTAATAAATGGATAATTTTTATATTAAGTAATCATTCATTATTTTTTCAACGCGACAAGAAAATAGGACAAAGCAAAGACGTCGCAGAATTAGTAAGTTAAACACGCGAGTAGAAACCATTCCAAAAATCCAAGTTGATCTTCCTGGTAGAAATTAGCAATTTTCTTACATCCATCTAGTTATTACTTTTATTGTATGTACTGTATTTTCATTAATTGTAACAATACTGTGTAGGAAATGGACAAATACTTAATGGAGTTTTATTTAGTAGTAAACTGAAACAGAGTTTTCCTGGAAAAAAATCTGCATATAATACTAGACATTTTCCTAATTATTGTCTAGTATTAATAGATTATTATCAATTATTATTATTAGTTAAACTGCGTAAACAATTTATTCTGTTTTAGTTCAATAAATAGATTCAGATTTTTTTCGTATTTTTTTGTGTGCAGCAGTAACTGCAGGCAAAGTGTTGCGTTCAGATTGGGATCCGAAGTAGTTTTACTTCTTAATTACTAAACAGAGTTAATATAATTGTCCAACAGTTCGATAATTAAATAATGGTTTATTATTTTCTCAACGCGACGAAATAACGATAAAATCAATCTCGTGATAAGTGAATATCAATGTAATTTGTATCAATTTATGTCACCGTTATCTCATAAACAACGATTGTCTCCTTTGGTCGATAAGGATAAAGGCTATTCGAGGCAAGCAATTGCGCACATATATTAAACTGCATTGTCAACGCCAGTCAGGACTCGTCAAGACGCAGCAGATGGTCTCTTTTACCCAAGAATCGACGACCGTTCTTGGCGGAAGCGACGTCGTCGCGATGTTCTATTAAAAAAAAAAGAAAAGAAACGAGAAATAGAAACGAGCGTGGCGTGCACAACGGAGAATCCGTTCGGATTGGCGCAAACCGGTGGGGATAAATTGCGAGGAAGCAGCTGCTCGAACTATACGATAGCATTGCGGGCGCAAGTTGGCCGATTTCCAGGACATTGTCTCTTGACAGAATGCAACACGGCTCGCCGATAGTCGGGCTTGCATAGACCCGGAAGATTCGCCGGAAAACCAGTGATCACGCTCGTCACGCTGCAGCGGCGAAGGGAAAACTCTCGCAGCGCGATTGAAGACACTGACCAAAAATAGGAGCTCCGGAGGTCAACGTCCGAAGCACACCACGCAGGAAGCCGAAGTGTGATATATATATATATTTTTTTCTTTTCCTTCTAGTATTTTGAACGCGTGTTGTACATAAACTTTGCCATCATGACGCCGTATGTTTATCGAGCGAAACTCGACATTCATAAGGCACTTACTCCAGCACGACACATACAAATTCATTAAATACATAATAATGGCGAATGTTGCAAATTGCAGCACACTTTGCAATTCTCTTGCCGAGGGAAATGCAAATATCAAGATCTTGCATTGTAAATCTAAATGTTGTAATAAGTGCCTTCATGTATATGCGTGTGTCATATAGTTTTCCGTGTAAAAATAATATTACATAACATAAAAATATGTATAAATGTGTAAATACACTTTCGCGTGTATGCGGTAGTATATTATTTTTACACGACAAACTAAATCATACATATGTATATGAAGGCAGTTAATTATTATATGTATACTTGGATTTGCATTGCAATAACGTCCGAGTCGAAAAGCATTTGCGCGAATTTCCGTATAGTATAAAAATATATCACTCATTTATTACAATATGACACAAAATGACTGCAATAAGACAACTTAAAAAACAAAGTTTTCTAGAAAATGAATTGATATTAGAAATGATGTCCAGAAAATGTTTTGAATCAATAAAATTTCGTAATTAATTTTAATATTTGATTTAGTTAATAACTGATTGTAGAAAAATAAAAGTATGTTCTTTTAAAGTATATTCCTTTTTTTCTGTTCCTGTTTTTCTTTTTCTGTACATAGAACGGTTTTGTTAATGTAACTATTTATATGTATATACATATAGATTTGAAAATAATTTTATTGAACTATCAAAATAATTATGTGGGACGCTCAAGTTCGTGAGAATGTCAAAACTTTATACATCATTGCTCATCATGCTTGAATTTCCTATGCATAATTATTTTGATAATTCAATAAAATTAATTTCAGATCTATATCTATCTAAATTTTTAGATATCTCGACAAAATTGTTCTTTACGTATAAACAACTAAATAAATGATAATTTTTGAGTTATGTCATTTTCGAATTATATCATTTTTATAACAAATGAGCGACATTGCCTGCTGGAAAATTTCCAAACAGTAGCTTGTATATCTTAAATAAATCTCGTAATTCTGCGTCATTCATGAAGCAATTTTGTTATTTTATTAGAGAGCAATATGGTAGCATATTACTGTATATAATAAGCCGCTGATGAAATTTAGAGCAGTACGCACCTTGACATTCGACGTAAATATGTTCCGCATTCCGCTCTTGGGAGAAGGCGCATTTGTCATACGTGCGCTATCACAGCGAAAAAATCACGTTTTGTTATTTTTCAATATGACATGACCAGCGCTGATGCACCGCTCCCTACGTGTCGTAGGGAGCGGTGCATCAGCGACTTTTTTCATACAATACCATTAGACGATCTGAATAAAAACGCTCGCGGCGGCAGTATTTCCATTCTGGTTCAAATTCAATTGCGAGCAGCGAAATGACTACCTACTGGTTAGAGGCGAAATGGATTGCCGTGCATGTGCACGATAAGATTGCAAACGTTCCTGATAAAATGTACATTTACAGAGTAAAAAAGTATTTTGTATTTATGTTAAAACTGGTCCTTGTTTTTTTTAAGTTGAATTTTTAATATATTTGAATGTTAATTTAACATACTCTGATTATTTGAACATTTTATGAAATTGACTTTCAACATTTCTTAGTGTTAAAATAATTATGAATAAATATTTATAAATAAATTAACAATGAAGTCGGTTAATTAACATAAAAATAATCCATTGTAAAACGCAAATTTTAAAATAAATAAATAAATGTGTTAATTTAACCTATTATAAATATTAATTTTACTGAAAAAATAGACTTTTACAATTTGCTTACGGATTGTGTCAGTGTTATATTTTTTGTGTTAATTATTTAAATAGTACTTATGATACTTCCTAACATTCATCTCATATTAAATTAACACAAAAATTTGGACGGACCGTTTGAGACACGTAAAATGTGTTAAATTTAACAAATTTTCCTGTGTACTTTTTTACAGAACAAGCAATTCCGTGAGTCTTTTTAAATCTCGCGAGAACTCTACTCGGTCAAAAAGTGAATTAGGCAAGGCAAAAGGTATTCTGACAAGGCAAATGGCAGTACGTTCACTCAAATATGGATTATATATTAGCTCCAATTTTTCAAGTAATAACAGAAGAATAGCATGCGAGTAGCTTTCCTGCAACACGAAGTACAGGTGCAATTTTATTCACTCGATATTATCGACTAATAGCACGTCTTCAAGGACTGGAGCGACCTACGTACGTTTTTGCAAACCGTTTCAGGCGTGTATTCAGTTGGTAAAAGGTTTCAGAAATCTCGAAACAAAAAATCGTCGATCACTCTAACGATGTTCATACCTCACTTATATATTTTCGAAAGCTTGAATGTTCTCCAACACCCGATGTGTCCCGCGACAGATTGTCTCGCGTGCGAAAATACACGAAGAATTAACCATTGTGCGTATAGCAAGAGAAACGCGCCAGATGGAAACTCACGAGGGTCTCGATTAGATGGAGAGGTCCGGGCGCTTGATTCCGCGACACGTTTCCCTGAAGCTCTCCCCGTAGAGCTTTTTTCAGCAGGCACCATGCCAGGAATTCGCTTGGCCAGCGCGAGTAAGCGTCCACCACGAAGGCCGGTCGTCACAGCGCGATCGTGGAAATGCAGCGTCGCATGCTGCCGATGCATAATGGCGGTGGCGGGTTTATTCCACTGCGGCACGCACGCTGGCTCGCACTCTAATGTTTTGAATTCGTGCGACTATAGCGCTGACGCTATTAAATCCAGACCCGAACGAGCCAGATGCATCGTGGATGTTTGGTTGATGTCGAGATTAATCTTTTCACTATACTCCGTGAGTGCTGCACGCGATAACGGAGCTCTATCTAAAGTTTTACAACCCCTTCTGTTATTTGTAACGATTCCTCGTCCAATGCGAAAAGCTTACGAAGTCTTAAATCTTCTTTAGAGACCTAATAAGATGTCAAAATGCAAAGGGAGGGATATACATTCACTTCTTTCCCTCTTCCTCTCTTTCTCTCTCTCTCCCCTCTCTCTCTCTTTCTCGGGAATTGATAAAACATGGCGGACCAATCAAGACTGGCATCTCATGTTCAAACTCTTATTAGAGAAATACTCTCTACCTAATCTTCTTAACACACTAAGACTTTGGTCCTCGATTCACAACACTCATGGAATCATTTCAACCTTGTTGTTTATCAAAGTTAAACAAAGTTAGTCAACGAAAGTTAAACGATGTTCACGAGCACTGTGAGTACGAATTGGACAA
This sequence comes from Mycetomoellerius zeteki, assembly GCF_001594055.1. Taxonomy (NCBI): domain Eukaryota; kingdom Metazoa; phylum Arthropoda; class Insecta; order Hymenoptera; family Formicidae; genus Mycetomoellerius; species Mycetomoellerius zeteki. The sequence continues at coordinate 12,538 of NW_017256447.1, forward strand.
CAGCCTAAAAGTATCAACTTTTTATTAACTAAAAAGACCAGTAAATCAATTATTAGAACATTATACAATAAAAAAGTGATGATAAATCAAATATTTTATTAGTATAAAGGATATAATTATTGAAAAATGGAAAAATTTCAGAATTCTATCTGTTATGCAACAAATATATTATTGTATTGATCTAAAAAATAGAAATAGTCAATACTGACTGCTCGGTACTTCTAGTGTCAACTCTTAAATGCCTCACTACTTAAACAACATTTGGTGTATGGTATAACCAATCCAATTCAATTGTTCATAATTTTCATAGAAATAAACATATTGTAAATATTTTTTCAATCAAAACAAAATTTCAATAGATACTAAGGAACATAACAGTACTAAGCAAATGTATGTATCTTTAATGGTGAAAAAGTTAGCCCCCCATGGAAAAAGCATTAGAAAAACTTTGGAAAAAGTCGGTATACCATACTAAAAAGACATTAAGGGTTAAGTCTCTGAGATTAAAAAAATATACTATCATTCGAAACTGATAAACAGAATAGCATTAACTCATGTTTAAAAAATGTGGCACAGTCATGTTTAATTACGCTACCATTACAAGCGACATTTTCTATGTAATTAGCGTTTATAGATAAGAAACTTTCCGTAGACTTTAGTGGCACAAACAACTGTGACAGATAACAAAACAACAGTAGAACTATTCACTTCGGGTAGACGCCACTCTAATAAAATTTTAATTCGCGGTTGCATTATAGAAGCATGTAGCAATAAAAAGCGAAAAATAATAAACATTGAAAGAGTAATTTTGGTGAAAATTTAAGAATTTGGCTAGATGCACATCTGGAAATAATTTTGTTGGACCATCAAAATAATTTTGCGGGAAACTTAAGCATGACGAGCAATACTGCAATATGTTTTGATATTTTAGCAACTAATTTTGAGGATCCTTATTGTTTTGAAGATCCAACAAAATTATTTTTCAGATCTGTATCTAAATTTTGGATTCTTCAGCAAAATTGCTCTTTCAGTGAAGAAAATTGATTTGTAATTGGCCAAAGAATCGTTGCCTGTTGATGTCGTAATAATAAAAACCGTACATCCGCAGATGCGACAACGAGGTTATTTTAATCGGATATTCTTCGCAATTTTCCTGGTACATCACAATGAATGATCATGGATACATGGCACGACACTAACATAAATGACATTCGTTCAAGATGATAACCGCTGAGAACCGGAATCTCGCATCGTGGCGGTGTCAGTAGATCAAGTCGGCTGTTCTTGGAGTTTATGTAGGAGCAGAAACGATATTCTGCATTGACTGTTTCCAGGAACGACGTCGTGATCGCGCGCCTTTTAACTCGGCGGCCCCGACGACGGCTGCAGCAGTCGAGAGATGTCAGAGAGAGATGGGGAAAACGCAATTCGCGCCACGCGAGCGATTGATTCTCGCAATGAGTCGTAATTGATCCGGTGAAAGGAAGAGCCACGAATAATCATTTCCACGATATATACGTGGGACGACTGCACGGCGAAATGTCGGCGATAATCTCGCGAATCGCTCGGGAAACGTAAGAACGACTTCCGCTCGCCGCGAGCACTCGGGAAACGGAACTTCTTACTGCGGAAAGCGATTTGCAGGAAAAAAACAAAAGGAGAAAAGATCGCTTAACTCTCCATGGTAAATTCTCGATCTTCCGTTCTGGGAGATACCCATGGTACAATCCCCGGTGCGAGAGAGGTACACGAGCGACTAATGGACACTATTATTTCCTGGCAGGTTAGAATCGATTGCGGATGAATTGTTAATGTGAACATGCAGGAGACCATCGATATTGATGTCACGTGCTGCGTGTTTTGCTTTGAATGCGCTTAGCAATAACTTCTACTTTACTCCGATTAGCGCGAGTAAAACTCACGTTAATCCAGCTAGTTTGATGGCGCGCGATCAGAATTGACGTATTTATTGTTAATTTACAATTTGTGCAATTTGCAAGTCTTACGTCTCGGCTAAATTAATGAAGAAAAATTGGTGATTTATAAAGTTCAAAAGTATATGATCATATATATACACTATATATATTTCTAAAAAATATGGGTATGAATTTAATACCATGGTTTTAAATTTTACCACATTATGATGATGCTGATATTAATACCAACTCACAATCAGTGAGAATTATATATATAAAAATAATGCATACTCGTATTTTTTAGAAAAATTGTATACTCTATTCAATATAAGAGCGTGACAGACGTATATAACTTTTAAAGTATTTATTGTAAAAAAATTAAAAAATCACGAATGTATACAATCAGTACTACAATGCTTTTGTATTAATAAGTGATTCAATTACCGCCATTTTCAATTATTGTCGACATCTTTGAGACATACTTTCTACCAATTGAAAAACATAGTCTGTTTAATAAGAGCGTGACCGAGTAAATTTTATTTGGGAATCGCTACATCAAACATTTTTTAACGGGTAAATAAAAAGGTTCTTCACTTACAACGCATTATACAGAGTTTTAGTTATCTATTGTCTGATTTTATTAGAAAACGATATATTATTTAACGATGAAAAAAATTTTGCTTTACTAACGTTAGGTATTATAGCCTAACACGTTATAAAACAAATCAATATAAGTATGTATCATAAGTATGTATCATTGTACAACAAACAATCAGGCGATCTACGTAAATCATGGAAGGTTTTATCAACTTCAGGAATGGATATAACTTTATCTTCTAAAGTAACAATTAAAATATCCATACACATAGATCGTCTGTGTACCTAATTTGTCTGAACGCGCACTAAGAAAATTTTTTTTATTAAAAATGAACAAACTAGAAGATTCTGATTATATCAATTAAAATTCTGGTTATCTCCAAGTAGAATTTAATAGAGTCAAGCAGAAAATTTTGTCCACATTTTCAATCAGAATTTCAATTAATACAACCAGATTCTTTTTTTCAGTGAAATAAAACACGAAAGATGTATCGAAAGTTATATCGGTCACGCTTTTATCGAACAGATCGACAGTATGTGATCGTGGCATTTTTATTATGACATAAAGTCGGTCGCACACGAGGATTATAAGATTGATTAGCGCTAATAGCGGTTAATTAAGGTCTTCGGCGTTATAGCCGCAATGCAGGCTGCGTTCCGGAGAGGAAAAGGAGATTGCTACCTATAACTCGTTAACCGTGGCTGCTGCTGCAAATGTCCTTAACGGCCGATGATTACCGGTATCTGGTAAACTAAGTCTCCTTTCCCTGTGCCTTGTGTTATAACTGCGCCTACGATCTAGAGGAGAAGAGAGAGAGAGAGAGAGAGAGAGAGAGAGAGAGAGAGAGAGAAAGAAAGAGACAGCAAGTCGCTATTCGCAATCAGAGTTAATCAAGCAAGGTTATCGTTGCAATCAAGTGTCTTGTGCCTTATAATTTAAGTTCTTTGAAATTTTGTCTATTCAAGGTACACGCTGTATAATTTTTACGTACGCGCGTTGCCATAGATCAAGAAATCATCATAGCTCGTAATAAAAACCTATCTATCTTTGAGAATGAATTTTAACATTCAGATACAGCTAGCTTGAATTAAATTCCGCGAAATCTAACGCGAGGTATAAAGACAAACAATGAATCCGCGGTGACGCGGTCGTATTTCTGTGGGTTATTTGCTTTCGTCGTCAATTGTTAAGCTGATGTAACATCAGCGTGATATTGCATTTAATTAAATCTTCAGTTAGTCTCGATAATTGTGCTCCACCTATTGTAAGTAAATAAATGTCCAACTCGCGAATAATTACAATTAACTTGGGAACGGTTACTCAATTATTATATTTTTGCATAAACGATCACCTAGTAACTTTTACATCCCAATTAAAAATTACTATTATTAATATCAAATATAGTATCTTTTACTGAAAGAAAATTTATAACCTTTAAGTAGATATAGGTAGTCTAAAGAGACGCAAGTTAGTAGATAAAAAGTACTCCCCAAAACACTCCAAAAAAAAATGTTAATTTTATTCTCTAAATTCTTTGGAATAGAATTTCACTCTACAAAGTGAAAATTGAGTCAGTCTTGAAAAAGAATAGCTCAATTTTCAATCTTTAAGTGTGAAATTTCATTCTTCAAAGTGAAATTCACTCTAAAAGTGTTAGAGAGCATGTGTTTATAATATTTTTTATTACATATTTTTTACTAATATATTTTTATTAGTAAATTAAATATTTTTCTTAGTATTTTTATTAGTTACATTTTTTAATAGTATATTATATTATAATTAAATTTACATTAATAAATTGTAACCTTATAAGATATGTAAAAATAATAAATTTTAAGACTTATGAGCATCTAGGCAATACTTTTTATTTTCCTTTTCTTAAAACAAAATTAAAAAAAACCTATGCGCGGGATGTTATGGCAATTCACTTTTAGATCAATTACATATCGTTACTGATTGTTCTATAATTTATTAGTATTGAAGATCATTACGTAGGTATATAGATGTACTCGTTATTTTCTAAAATATGTAAGGAGAAGTTTACAAAATAAGTATGGATTCTCGATCAGTATAGAAATAACTAGATATTGTGACTGAGCATTTATTCCTTCGCTTTTGGGGTAAAAAAAATCACTCCAAATGATTACCTCCCGAGATAAAATTCAAGAGTTAACCTTGGAAAAAAATGTCATCACATTGTTCAATCCAAGGAGAAAGTCAATCCAAATAAGAAAGTCAAAATAATGTTAATTTGACGTTATACTAACTGATTATTGATCGAATTTATGTCATTTTTTGTCATGATTCAGTCAATATGATATTATTTTGACTTTCTTGTTCTCCTTAAGAACGAACGAAGCAATCCTGGAATCTGCACACGATTGTCAGTGAGGCTGGCATCGCGACGATTCGCGATTTTTGGATCCGTACAAGCCTCTAACGGTCATCGTTCAGAATTTGCCATACGTCGAGAGAGGAGAACCGGTGAAAAAGTCGCGCAGATTCGAGTGACAAGTCGCTGGGAACTGACAGAGACGGACAGTTTGAGGTCACGAACGTCGATATACACCGCGTGCGTATATTTTCGGGGCCGTCCATCGACTTTTTTTCATTATTACCGTTAAACGCAAATCTTTTACTGCCGAATGAGCAGAGCGGAGCAGAGCGAAGCAAGAATGAATGACCACGACGCGACGCCTTCGAGCGATGACTTCGCATCTCTTGTCTCCCTCGCCGCCATCCTCGTTTACTTCAGCGAGATGAATAAACATCGTGTGCAGACGCGTGTATTTCGAGAATGACGTGCGCGAGGCAGTTGGGCGTCGTGCGGCCCGAAATAGACTGCGTAATTAGGGCAAGGTGTGGAAAGCCCAAGTTCATTTTTGCCGGCCTTTGTTTCGACCTCTGGTAGTAGGGGAGACTGGGGTCAAAAGTAACACGGGTAAGTTATAACACTTATATAAAAAACGTTATAAATAAAATATGCAAGGAAGAGAGAGAGAGAGACAAGTTTGTAATAAATATATTATAAATTTCTATCTATTACGCTTTTGTATTTTGTTTATAACGTTTTTTATATAAGTGTTACAGTTTACCCGTGTTACTTTTGACCCTAATTTTCCCTACTCGTTTATGCAGTCAAAGACAATTAGAATTTGCGTAATTCAATCTTGTATTAATTTGTTCATTGAGGGTGGGTTTAATTCTGATTAATGTCATTCACGAATAATTGATCCTTAGCGTCGGCCAAATTAATGCACATAACTGGAAATCATCGACGAGGATTTTAAGAGAATATAATGAGAGATATAATACATGAAACGATATCGATTTAATGTTAAATAATTACTAAACATGAGTGGCACATTTACCATGTTCGAGAATTAATCCTGATCCGGAACTGGTACTAAAATTTACTAAATATAGTTATTGAAGTTGAGCCTGTAAGTAGTGTATCTGATGAATACAAAAATTTACAATTGAGCTACACATTATATTTATTTAAATATTATAATTATTTTACAAATATTCATATTTATTCAAAATTTATTTAAACAAAATGTAAACTAAAAAAGAAAGCTCCAATAAACAACTATTGCCTAAAGGGCACTTTAACTATAACTAACATTTTGATGATTCTAAGCGATTAGATAACATATTGTTAAAAAAACTTGTCTTTATGAAATCTGTAAACTTTAGTTGGATATGAAAAGAAAAACACAATTATGATAATAATTTTATTACGCATATATTATTCTTTATATTTCTTTACAAATGTAATTTTCTCAAACATAAATTTTATTAGGAATTGGATGCATAGAAATATATGAATAACTTTTTATGTAATTTAAAAAAAGAACTTACAAAGTTTAAAGTCTGAATATTATTCCTCTGACGGTTTCATATATTGTTTCTATCTGTTTGCTCTGTGCTTGCAAATTATGTACAGATAATGCAGAGTGAGAGTGAATGCGAAATAAAAAAATTCGTAATTATATTCTCTTATAAAAATATTCATTCAAATAAAATAAAAAATATTTATTCGTTTCTCGATTAATATTAAAACAAGTGTATTCACATTCATATTTATATTTATTATTCATTCATTTATTCAAATATTGGATGTATTCGTTGATCACACTGTAAGAGTCATTTAATTCACATTAATTAACACTCTTCGTCTACAATCATATTTTTACTCTCTCCATTTGCAATCTAGGTTTTTTATTGTTCAAGCTCTTAAAAAGATTCAAAAGATTACTTTTCCTCATCTCTATTATATTACCAAATAGTTATTTTATCTTAGAGGTGTTAAAACCTTTATTTAATAAAAATCAAATTTGAGCAAAAATGAAGGTAAAATTTGAGAGCGAAATTTTGCTTATGCCAAAAAAAGACTCAGATTGCACAGACGGAGATTTAAAAGACACTAATTTCAAAGAACTAAAATAATAACTCATATAAAAAAGAACGAATACTAACAAATATATCTTAATAAGAATTTACAATCCAAATTTGCAGACGTAACATGAAAAAAATTGAATCGTTTGACATTTTTGACAAAGAGCTTTATAATTGAATAGGTCCAATAGACCCGCCATCAGTTCCGAAGAGTTGATTTGCTGCACGCAAGATTGAGTCTCTTATTTCGCCGGTGGGATGTAATCTCCCCGCGACACGAGAGCTATATTTGCTAGCTGATCTCGACGATCGCGCGTCGGACGAAAAGCGAACAAGCACTTTCTAATTATTCAAAGGTATTTTTCTGCCGCGCGATATTTCTCATGCATGGTCGGGTGCAAATGGAAGAGTCTCTTCTTCCGGTGCACCACGCCGCGCCGCACTGATATCTCTCTCCCATGCGACTTTTACCTTCCCTCTCTCGCGCACGTGACGGCCATAATACGGATCGTGCTGGGATCATGAAGCGACCGCCACACAGAAAGTGAGAGCGCGCGCGATCGCGCTAACTACCGTAAACACATAAATCAAGATCTAAAACTTTGTCGTTAAAGAGACAAAGTACAGCGTGCACAGAAAAACCGATTGACCCGCGACCTTTCGCCCATCGATAGTAAATTTGCGTAAGAGACCTCTCCCTCTTCACTTCACTCTCATACAGAGGGAAGAGAACTTAAAATATCAGAGCAACTGCGTGTATCGAATGAATAATTAAATCTATTCTCGCGCAACATACCGATTTTTTTATACCTTGTGGAAAGTTTAAAGAAACTTCACGTTATATTACATAAAATGGAGGAACAACAAGTCATATTTAATATTAGAACCACTGATGGTATTTTAGCTCCTCATTTCAATTTTTTCTTTTTTTTTTGTATTAGATCAATACAGTATAAAATATTGAAAATATGTGAATATAAAACAAATAATTCTAACAATACAAATAACACTAAAATAATTTTTCATAAATCAAAAACAAGAATAAAAAATTATCAAATTGGCACCTTCGGCAGTTCTAGTATTAAGAGAAACAGGATACATTGAGAGAGAAAAGTGTCTGATATTTGTGATTATAATTGCATGATAAATATATAATTATGTTTAAGAACTCCATATTTATAGTTATTACTATAATGTTAATAATAATTTTATTTATAGTTCTACCAAAATATATAAGCATTGAAAACGATTATGAATTATAGTTAATTATAATTATATGTTGCTAAATTATAGTGTAATTACAATTATTTTTTTCTCAGTGTACATTATTACTATGATTTATGTAGGGGAGAGTGGGGTAAGTCGGACCTATTAGCAATTTTTGCTCTCTATAGCATCTATTCTATGAATGTTATGAGACAGAGAACTGTCAAACTGCTGTCACATGTTCGGTGTCTTATAAGGACTTTACATCAGGAAATCGCGGTAGTGTCTCTGGCCACGTTAAAAAAAAATCAGTTACTTTTTTCATGGTAATATATTATTTTAGATAATCATTTGAATTTTTAAAGGTTTAAATTTTTGATCTTTTTTGAACATGGCCTGAATTTTTCATTTTTATAAATAGCACGCAAATCTGCTTAACCGTATTCGTTTAAATTAAAAAAGTCCTATTTAGGCCACTCTTTCCTAGGTTGCAAAATTGGAGAGTATTAATAGAGTATTAATGGAGGATGTTAAAAAGGAGCCAATTTCTACTCAAAAAGGTATAAGTAAAAGGAAATTAAGCAAAAATATTGAAATTTCGATAAATACTCCATATTTGTATTCAATTTTCGAAATGTTCCTCAAATGTTACGAACTTTTTAATAATTTTATCATATTCAGAAATCAAAATCAAAAAACACTATTCCTTTTACTTATCTTATTTGGTAGAAATCGGCCTCTTTTTAGCATTCTCTTTTGCTTTTACACGCCTAATGTTTCCATCGAAAAATATAGTTATGAAAAATATAGTTATTTCAAAATAAAATTACGCACGCGCGAGAATGTGCTAGGAGAAACGGAAAACGCGCAAAAAACGAATACTATGTCGATGCCGACCACGCCTTGATTCCCTGCAGTTTCACCTAGTTTTCCGCCGACTTCGAATCGTTGAAGGAAGGAAATCGAGCAGAAGGAATCGCGGATATACGTATGACCACGGTTGATCATGCGCGATGCCGATCCAGGCGCTTTCACTCGATCGAAGTTTCCGAGACTCTTATAGGTCGGTCACGGGCTGCCTTGAAATAAGGCACGATTTATAATTCTAATTTATGGAGTGAACCTTGGCTAACTCTTTCCATCTAGCTCTCTCTCTCTCCCTTCCGTAGAATAATTGACGACTCTTTTAGTTGTTATTTATTAGTCACTGTCGTCTTCTTCCAGAAGTACGGAACTTTCCGAAAGTAGAGACCGCGATAGCGTGCCGATCTAGAGACATGATTACACCGGAAGATACAATCGACAGAGATAGATAACTGCAGTTAAAGCTGGAGTTATCTATTGATAATCATTCGGTATATGACTAATCGGTCATACCGCAATAACCAATCGTCTTTATTTATCATTCGTTGGTGTATAATCGTCGCGAAATTATATAATGCCGGTTATTTTTGCGCGATACCGTTGATATTTTATCTTTCTTTCATCCACGAAGATTCATCTCTTTAATATTACATCGTGTCGTCTGGATTCATATGCCTTTAACGGAGAAACGAAATGGGACCCAAATAGAAAGTCTTGCATAACGAATGCGCGGCCGTTCCTTAATTGTCTTGAACGCGAGTATCTGCGAGAAATCGTGAACGCCGCTTTTTAGATCCGCTATTCTCGGTCCTCTCATTCACAAATTGCCTGCAGATATTAGAAATGAAGAGGAGTGAAACTCTCTCAGAATCTTACCAGAATAAGCTTTAATGACCTAAGCTTACTTGAGAATCGCGAATTTAATTAAAGATTCGTTCAATTAATTTGATATTCTCTTAATACTAGAAGTACCGAACCATCATCATTGACTATTTCTGTTTTAGGTTAACGTCTTATTTCTTAAAAGAATTCTGAAATTTTTTGATTTTTCATAAATTATTTCCTTTATTCTGATGGTACTTAATATTTTCACTTTCTTTATTTTCATACATAGTAATTAACTCTTGGTATACACACGATGAATTCGTGTCCTGTGCATTTCTCTTCTTTGAAATACTAGAAGCATCTAGCTAGATAATCTATTTTTTTCTTTTTTTAAATACAAAATCATACAAATATTTTTTAAAGATGTTGAGATATACGTAAGAATTATATTTAATAATTTTTGTATATTTGTAAAAGTGATAAAAATTAACACAGACATGGATGAATCATTATAAAGGATCGGAAAATCATCGTGTGTACTAATTATAAGAGTTAATTTGCTTGTTCTTATTTGTTTTTTTCTAGTAAGATATATTCGTACTTCTAGAAATTTAAGGATTTTTTCTTCTTGAAACTCTTTAAGTATTTAAGATTACACATAAAAAAATTATATAAAAAATGTTTAACATATTAAATATAATTATATAAAAGATTAATTAAATAAGAGTCAATTAAATCGAATTAAATCTAATATATCTAACAGTACATAATTAATAATTTTTAAGATACACGGAAAGGACAGTTTTGTTGAAGTATCTAAAAATTTAGCTAGATATAGATCTGAAAATAATTTTGTTGAACCATCAAAATATTGTAATTACGTAGAAATCCTAAGCATGATGAGTGATGCAAAATTTTTGACATTCTATTAACCAGTTTGAGCATTAATACCTAATTATAATTTTACAAAATTATTTTCAGATCTAATCTAACTAAATTTTTAGATATTTCAATAAAATCGTTTTTCTTTTATATATTGTCATTCTTCTCATTTTTCTTTTTGTCTCGTCTTCCGGCAGCATCGCGAAAATTGATGCTGAGCAAGAGCGGAGACCGATCGAGAGAGCTGAGAAATAGGCGGTAGCAGGCAGGGGTTGATGGATCGATACCACGACCTTGAGACTCCTCGTCGCCTTATTACACCCGGCCAACCTCCGGGTTCTCGTAAAATCGAGTTGGGATGCGTCGACGCGAACATACAACTGCGCGTGAATTTTCCCGAAGCGAGGCCACCTGGGAGAAATTCCCGGTGTGCCCGTATTTCCTATCTCCACACATCCTCATGCACGAGCTTATTTTCTTAATTCATGTTTGATGTCTTTAGCGAAGCATACTGGAATACCGGAAGGAGCGCGAAAAGCGTATTCAATCTTGCACTTGCAGGCGATTGAATTTTAAGATAATGCAATTTTTTTCAATTCTTTTTAGCTTTCATCACTTTGTCAAGAAATGAAACGTTATTGATATAAGTACAGTCTTTGATCATATTATTAAGTACGCGCGGATTTTTTGATAGATTTATCTCAAATGGATGAAAATAATCGTATATATAAAGTAAAATTTTCTCTTTTGTTTTAAACATTCTTAACTAATAAAAACATACTTTTGGTGTTCGTCAAATTTTTATTTATTTTTAATAAAATAAGAAATATATCGTTCACTTGCTATAACATAATTAAAAAATTAATATAACCAAACAATGGTCATTTTTAGTTGCTTGCAGAAAAAAACAAACACAAAAAAATATATTCTTTAAAAGAACATATTTTTATTCCTTTATTATATCAAAATTATATTTCAAAATTAATATTACATAATTTTAATGATTCAAAATATTGAAACTTATTTTCTGGAAAATTTTGTTTCTTTAATTGTCGCTGTAGCAAATTAGCGATAAGTTTTTTTTATATATTGTTAAGTCACTATTGGCAGCTATTAGTCTCGATTTTAATAATAATACTATTTTAGCGTTGCAATTAAAATTCATTATGACAAATAAACAAATAAATTAAAAAAAATTTATAATAGAAACAGAAATCACACGTTCCATAATACAGCCAAGGACTATATATAAACAAGATTTCATGTGTAAAGCGATACAAAAATATAGAGAGGAATATCGTTTGCCAAACACATAACGAAAGTCGACGCAATATTTTTTAAGCAAACAGCATTTATAGCAATATATATTAAAAGTAATACGAATTTCTTTGCCCAGCTATATTGATTGTGTGTTTTTCTGCACCTTGAAAATGTCAAGAGAAAGAGTCAAAGAGCGATTGAAAGCGAACAAATAATAATTTCTCTCTGACGAGTGTCGCACGTGGGACGTACGTTTTATTTCGAGGCTTTCCGTACAGCAGTCGGGAATATATTCTTTCTCATTCGCGGCGTCTATTTATAAAACGCGTATTCTCTAATAATGCACGTCCCGCCATTTTGTACACGTTCTCCCATCTACGACAAAATGTGCGGAACAGAAATTGGCATCGTACATTGAGATACACGACTTCCCTATTCTTTTCGCGCGAGAAATCTTTGACATCCCGCAGATGCACAACAACATAACAATTGAGAATCTCTTCACGGAATCGAGCGAGAGTATGTTTTCGAACCGTATCCAAACCTCTGAATCATTTCGGATAAAAAAGGAATCATGCATCTTAAAATACGAAAGGTACGTCACGAGCAAGAAAGTTCAAAGGTGGACCGAGATGTGTTCAAATTGAAAATTCACTGGCCTGTTGTTAATGTAATATGTACAAAATAGGATCGAAAGATATATTTAAATATAATTGCAGCAGAGCTAAGCAAATCTATTTTATCTCTGTATTTATTTAAGTCCAAAAATGTGTATAAAAGATGGTAACATCGTAGCAATAGTAAAAAGAAATCCATTATTTTTCTAATAGATGGCTTTAATAATCTGTATCTCGCGTTGTATAAGTGCGATCGGGTTACGCTAAATGGCGTTAGAAAAATAAGATTTTGTACTAAAAAAACTTCTGAGACAGTTTTGTGATTGCTTGACTCAGTATTGTTTGATTGCGCGTCAAAGATGGACACCAGCAAAGAGAAAATACGCCATATTTTACAGTTTTTCTTCGATAAAGGCGAAAACGCAAGCCAGGCGGCTGAAAATGTGAATAGTGTTTATGGTCCTGATACTGTAACAGCCAATCACGCGCAATTCTGGTTTCGTCGATTCCGTTCCGGTAATTTTGATGTCAAAGACGCACCACGCTCTGGAAAGCCAATTGTCGAAAATGTCGATAAAATAATGGAAATCGTCGAGTCCGACCGTCATGTAAGCACTGTTTCGATTGCCCAGGAGCTAAACATTGCACAAAAAACCGCTTGGAACCACTTGAATAAGGCTGGATACAAAAAGAAGCTCG